>NC_071287.1:3881903-4102257 GCF_943735745.2 Anopheles bellator
GTTGGAGGGTTTTGGCTCGGTTCTCGGCTGCAGCCTGACCGGGGACGCCTGTGTTCGGCATCGCCAATGAGGTCCAACTCCGGCGGCGAAGTGGTACGGGGGTGAACCACTATATCTCAGACACACATACACATGCTTAAAGATTATGACGATGGCTCTCTCTCTCTCTCTCTCTCTCTCTGCTCGAACTGCTCGAAACGGGGGTTTGCAAAATCGATTCCCTGGTCTATTCTAGCTGCCGTTCATCTCTCTCTCTCTCTCTTTCTCTTTCTCTCGCTTACGCGATTTTTCTTCAACTGCACACCCCACAGACCCAGCCTCCATATCGCTCTGTGACGTTGCTCTGGTCGGAATGTGCAGACTTCCCCCCCCAAAAAAAAGGAAGCGCACCATCTACAGTGACGATCGTTCTGTTTTCTTGTTGGTCCAGTTGGGCCAGGTTTTTCGTATATCTGTCTGTCAACTCAAGTGTCAAACTTTTAGTTCAACGGCGGCCATTTTAGAAACTGAATCACCTAGCAACGGAGCAGCGTGCTAAAATTATGGAAACTTACTGCAAAAACGGGGACAACAGATGAAGAAGAAATGTTTTCTTTGGTCTCCTATCGAAGATATGAGCTTAGAGAAGATCTACAGGAGCGCTAGAACTTTGATATAGTATGGACGTAATCAAGCCCATTACCCAAGTCCAAGTCAAGTTCATTCTGTTGGTCACTGTACCAACAAGCTTCCTGTTTTTATTTTTTTATTTTTTTACTTTCCGCTACACCGTGACTCTCCGTAAAAGGTTTTCGATCGATCTTTATCCTCGCTCGGCTGCCGGGTTTTCTCCGGGCCGGCGCCCCCCCCCCCTCTCCCGTCCGGATGCACGGGCGGCTCGCTAATGCGAGCTCCAAAACCGCTTAGGCGAGTGGCGAGTGGGACGCGACTGGACCCGGTAATGGTCAACGATACCGGCTCGACATCCTCCGACATCCTCGCGTGGAAAAAGTCGGATTTGGCGGGAGCATCGACATTGGCGTGCGGAGGTGTCGACAGTAGGCCAGTAGGTCTGGCAGCCCGACCGCGACGATGGCTCAAAATTGGACACGTCCTTGTATATGCAAATTTCCATCGCCATGCGCTGTCGCATCCTGTGTGTGGAGTGGTGCCGCTGTCATAACTTTGAGCCAACTCTTTGAGTTCCAACTTCCAGACGGGGAGCGTATGCCGATGACGGACGGGAGAAATGGGGGGTTAATGGGGATACGGTTCGGTTTCGGTTACGTCGTCCTTTCTTCCGGTACCTTCAGTGAGATAACATTTTCCACAAATTTCACGTCGATTCACCCACCATAATATCCACCCTCAGCCAACTCTCACGCCGGTCGAGGGAATTAGCAGTTCGTCCATGGCCACGCTGACATCCTGGCGCCTTGCGGCACTGTCAAGAAGCTGCCAGCTTCAGCTGGAACTTGGTGTGCTCGGAATTTTCGGTAGCTGGCTGCCGGTTGCTACTACATATATCCGAGACACCGACATCGCTGTCCCACATGCCCAGCAGCACGTACCGACTCGAGTCGGATCAATCGACCAGGCTTCGAGTCAGATTGCCGGCATGAAGCCGCGAAGGTCTCTTTCTCTAGCGGACCACATATTTGTAGAGAGAAAATCGGGGGCCCAATTCCTGATTCACCGGAATTCCCGGGAGCAAGAACGTCAGAAGGTCTACTTCCGTCGACATCTGTGTGATGGAAATCAAAGATTTATTAACTCGCTGCGTGGTTCCAGTCTGACTCCAAGGCTGACCACCGAAGCCCGTAAGGGTACCTGACCCTGACCAGCTACCGCAATCCGACGACAGTCCGAGAGAAATTGCCGAGGGCCGACACGACACGATACAGCTCCGTCTCATCCCTGAGCCCCTTCGTATTACCCACGCGGGCAGAAAAGTCCCGAGTCGAAGAAACAGAAAACGCATTTCAAAATTGACTTCATTCATCAACTCTGATCTGATCTCGATCAAGAGCCAAACAAACAGCCAGTAGTCGCGCTTCAAACACTTCAATAACTCCTATAGAATACTCACCGTTGATGGTACTTCCCTTCTCAAGATACACACCAAGCACATCCCAAAATAGTCCTAGACTTTTTGGCCCATGTGTTGGCTCGGCTAGTGGAGTGGAGCCCACCACTTGCCATTGCTAGTCCAGTGGCCGGACCCAGGACCAGGTGATCCCATTGCAGTAATTAGCCAATTGTTGGTCTTCATTACGTACACACGTAATAATGGTACGTGGCACCAACAAAAGAGCGAGAGAGAGAGAGACCGCAAGGAGGCTAAACCAAACCATGTTATGTTTATTATTATTGTCATTGTCTTCGTACGCCCATTATTAGCGGCTGCTCACCCCGGGGTGCTTAGCCCTTGGGCAGGTCAGTTTTCGGTCGTAACGGTGGGGGGGGTTTAAAGTGCTCGAAGTGCTACGATGCTCTGCTCTTTAGGGTGTGCGTAGTCAGTTGGTAGGTGGTTAATAAGTTCACCTTCCGTGTGACACCTTCCCGAGTGGAGGTGGATAGAAAAAAGACCTAGGCTGACTTGGTTCCTGGGCCTGGGCATGTTCAATAAGTTTTGCGCTTCGATAAGAAAAACATAATTTGCATGGTTCGAAATATACCGTATTTTTCCGTGTATAACGCGCACCCATATTTTAAGAGAAAAACATTGGAAAAAAGTTTTTTATTATACATTTTTCAGTTATGTGATATTCAACAAATACCAAATGATAATAATGTATTATTCTAAATATTCTATAAATATTCTAACGTAGACTAAAGATAAAATGTGTATACATTGCAAAAGACATACTAGTATTTTATATTTCGTAATAATCTTCAAACTCAGATTCACTGCTGCCTGACAAATTGATATTCTCCTATTGCTGTTCAATGTACTCCTCATTATCACTCTCTGAAGAGGTACATTGTGACAATAAAGTATCCGGAAATTTGTGATTTAGAAAACATGCTTTGTTCCATTATTTTGTGGGGTTAGATTGCTACACATATCAATGACTTATGGTGAAAAGGTTCGGCCATTTTATCACTTAATCTTTTGCAGCTGTTTTACTGTGCTCGTCGTCTTGGCCCATCGGCGATTTTTTTCTCTTCCAAAAATGGATGGCAAGGAATCTATATCCAATTTTTTGTAGAAAACGAAATTAAGAGCACGGACGCATTCAAAATGTTGACTGTGGCTTATAAAACCAAAAACATCGCTTTGTGGTCAATTAGTTTAGGAGAAGACAGAAATCGCCGATAAGACAAAACACGTTCAACTGAGCTTTAAAAATAGCCGAAATTTTGAACCTAAGTGAGTGACATATGTAGCAACATTACGCAACAAAAACATCGAAAAGCAATTAAAACATTTTTTTTAAATCACAAATTCCCGGTACTTATTTGACAGAATGTATTTAAGATAGAAGACCCCAAAATTGATGTATATATTATCTGTAACAATATTGTATGGATAATTATTTTCCTAACAAATGTTTTATTTCATAATTTATTCAATAATACCATAAAATATGTACCTAAAAGGGCACATTTGTATGTTTAGAGGAGACAAAAATTTTTCTACCCTTGTATAACGCGCACCCAGATTTAAGAGCTAAAAAAATTGGGAAAAAGGTGCGCGTTATACACGGAAAAATACGGTACTTTTATATTCAGTGTAGGTCTCCCAACAATACACCGCGTTCGGAGCGAGAATTCCAATTTACTATGCATTGCGTTGAAAATCGAGATGTTAAAAAGATAGCTGTACCTGCCGATTGTGACTCACCAGTTTTGTTGTTCATTCATCATTACCTTGTTTTGACATAAGGTAAATGAGTTCCGGTCGAAAAAAAATAAAATCAGTTTGCAACCGATCTTTAAAAGGGTTAGACTATGCCATCTTTTGTGCCTGAAAATGACGTTTAGCGAAGATTATTAATTTTCTGCTACCCCTTGAAGAAAACTGCTTGTCAGAACTTGTATTTAGAAGATCACAGCGCTTTCAGAGGTTTAAAAGATTTCAAAATGGCGATTTTGGCTTAACAAAGAAAGAGCATCGGAGGACTCAAAAAAACGGAGTTTCTGATGGCACCAAGAAGGTGTGATGCTTCACAAGCTCCGCAAACCTGATGAAAACGTTAATTAAGATCACTACTGACAACAAATGATCAATATGAACCATGCATTGATCGAAAAACAACCAAAACACAGTTTCTAGTATTCCGAATGGAGACGCCTGGTGGGGCATAATAGCCGAAAAAGACCCCCAATGCAAAACTAGTTCAGGATACTATTAAATCACGGGAATTGGAGCTACTATCCCTTCCGCTGTATTCATCAGACTTGGTTCTTTCCGAATATCATTCCTTGCTCATCGATGGGACGCGTATTGGCTGAGCAGCACTTCGTTATTTTACGAGGAAGTCGAAATTGGATGACTAATTAGTTTTATCTGAAAAGTCGAAGAATTCTTTCGTCTGGGAATCCATGATTTAACAAAAAGGTAGGAGGAATGTGTATCTAGCGATGGCACATACTTCGAATAAAATAGAAAATTGCATAAAATATTTATAAACATTTATTGTGTGTTAAAAACGGATCCTAACAGAAAAAGGATCCTAACACCTTGAATGTTCACACCCTCTGGTATTGAAACGCAAAACTTATTGAACAACCGCTTCCGTGTCGCGGGTGTCACGCGAATTCTAACCAGGATCTACCACCACATATCACACCAGCACGCAGGACCGCTTCGCCAAAGCGCCGCTTCAATATAATTAGATCATTTCCAACCGTTCGCCGTTCTCAAACCCAAACCCATCGCTTCAACACCATCGACCAGGCCACTAGGCGCCCGGATGCAGCGTGGCCAGGATGTGTCGGGGCAACAATGAGCGAACTTCAACGCGAACGCCATTGCTCAAAAAACGGAAAACTCCGCCAACGGGATGGATGGATGTGCGTCGATCGGGTACCGTGCCCAGGACCAGCATGGATTCCTGCACGATAAAAACACAAACAGGCAGTAAACGAATTTCTTTTCTGCCTGTAAGGGTGCACCGTCCGAGGCACCGTCATCGGTCCGGAAAAAGAGCAGCCCAGAAAACCAATTTTCCCCGCCGATCCCGGGCGCCGCTCTGCTCGCGATGTACAATTTATTACGCGCCGTAAACTAAAACGGTGGCCAAATTCGTCATTTCACCAACACGGGCCGTGAAGCCGACTTTCGGGGTGGATCTCTGCCAATACGGATGAGGGCCATCACTCAGCACCCTCAACGCGTTCTCATCCAGTGTATCTACGTCTCTCCTTTGTGGAGGTTCGTGTGTTGTACGTGTTGAACCGCGGAGTATAATTGTCGGAGCCGGTGCGTCGAAATACCTGCAGTCCTGATGCGACTTCTCCTCGAACCGCCCGGGCACCAGGGAGGGAAGCTGCCCAAAAGTCCAGAAACGGCATGCCCTTTATACAGAGCTCGGCAAGAAAAAAGAAAACGGGAAACTGGCAAACGTTACCTTCACCACGCAAACCCAAGTTCACCATAAACATCCATTAAAATATGTTGTCTTTCGGTAGGCACAAGAAGTACTCCCAGATAAAGGCCCCTATTACGATTCTCAAACTCGTTTACGGAATTCATTCGAAAGTTCATCTGAGTTCATTTTGCTATCGCGGCAGTCGATCGACTTTCCGTACGGAAAGGATGAACTTTCCGTGGCGGGAGCTTTCAACTGGATGAACTTTTTCTCAATCAAACGACTACTCACCGCATTATGAAACTCGTACTCGTACTCAAATTTGACAAACGGATTTTCGTCAACTTTTTGCTACGGAAAGAGCAGCTCTGTTAGGATGTCTTTAATTTTATCAATTAGTTTGTATTGTTTATGCTCCGCAGGGATAGCTAGGTAGGCCGAAAGGATTCTAGTGGTTTTTTTTTTCATTCATGTGGTAGCTAATTACCCCGTAAAGAAACTAATTAACTCGGAAGATAGAAGGGCAAGGGTAGGTAAGTGTTTTGTATTCCTTTGGTTACCGCAGTCCCGAATAGACCGGAAAGATACGGGTATTTTTTTTAATCATTTTGCTATAGCAGTTGCAAATAGGGCGAAGAGATTCGGGTAAGTTTGTTTCTATTTCGGAAAGTATGGCCAAAAACATTTCCCTTGAGATGCGAATTTTTTTCTTAAACCCGCAACAACATTATTACATGAAAGAAAAATCGATTGATCATTTTCGGGTTTGGGCACACTTACCCTGGTGATGAAAAATTCAGTGGGTCGGATTTACATCGCAATATTTTGTGATGAATCGTTACATTTTCAGTTTCGAAAACGTCGCTATCGAAAACGTAATACGCGGAAATCATCTTAAAATTTCAGAAATATAATAGCAAGAATCGTACGCCCATCTGAACTGCTATCTGTATTTGTGTATCTGTGTGTGCAATGTTTACAAAAACCCACCAGAATGACAGTTAGTACTCGAAGAGCTTGACAAGCTTTCACCGAGAAGTTCACTCGAATCCACCGTACGAGTTCTGTAATAGAGCGGAAAAACACTTGACCAGGAACCAAACTCAATATTTTCAGATCCTCAACAAAAGGGTGTTGTTTGGAAGTGCTTAACCGAAAACCCTATACTGCGTTAGCCGCGCAATGACAGTAGCTGTCAAACACATATTTCAAATTAAAAAAAAATGACATTTAGCTAGTAATATCATCTATTGTAAAACCGCAGGAATTAGCATCACCTGGACATCGGCGCTGGCACCCCAGAAGCGGTCCATCTTCGAGAGCACGGTACGGACCAAAGCTAGCCAAGAAACCCTAGCCAACAGAATCAAGACCCTTGATGAGGATGACGATGATTTACAAAAGCTATACGTAGGAGCACTGATCCGTCTAGCATCAGGGTTGGGACTGGGATTTATTGGATGGCTGGCTCGTTGGTGGAAGTTCAACACATTTAGCGTCCACCGGAACGCACAGCCATTGAACGGGGTAAGTTTCCAAAACACAACAAAACAAGCATGGCAAGTGATGAGAAAAGGGGAAGTGTGCCAATTTGGTGCACCAAAGTTTTCCAATATAATACTCTACGTACGGGGGCACCAACCGGACCGTTTGGCGCCTTAGGTTACGCTCCTCTACCCATCCATCTGTGAGCCTGAGAGATCCACTGAGAGATGCCCATTAAGTAACAGTGCACATCCGCTGCTAGTCTGTTTCCACGTCTCGCTATCCGCCTGGATCCGGCCGGATCCTCAGAGAGCGCAAAAACTGACGTGCCACTGTTGCGGAATGTAGGCACACTGGATGTCGCGTACCTAACCTAACCGGTGGAGTGCTGGCGATCGATATAGACACGGTCGGCTCGGTAGACCCGCGGGCTGATCTTCCGAAACTAATTATTTTATCGGCACCCAAAGTGGCTGACAAGGCAACTAGGCCCGGTGGGGTTGAAGAATTTCAAGAATCCAATCGGGCACCGGCACCGGAAATGCTGCAATTATGGATTCTACGCCCGAAGGGCCCAACACAGTGCAAACCAGCGCAGACCCGGCCGTAGCTCGGTAGGTTCTCGGATGAGTTGGGCCCGAAACCGGACTGCGGGTGAGCTACACAGTGGAGCAATAATAAATTCCGGTACAACCACACGGATGACAACGGGCTCGGGAGTTCCTCCGTTCGAGCTCGGGACGCCGACGACGAGGGCATCCCAAAAACCGCTTCCGTGGTTTGCGCGCTCGAGTTATGGGGGGACCGGTGTCGCCGGAGGCCGGAGATAATGAGAAACTTTTCTATCACTCCATTAGCATGGAACGGACATCGGCCCGGTGGTCCCCGGGAGGATCCTCCCCTGGCCCGGGTTGAAACAAATTCGGACGCGAATTATGATGACACAATTTATTCGGACTTCTCCGGCAAGTCCGGGAGTCCAGGCACAATCTGCGTGCTGCCTGGAGCGTGTCTTACAACCGACGTAGAAACTTTGGCTGTATGCTGCCCCCGGGGGGGAGGCGCACAGATTTGCATATGTTGCAAGTAACTACGATGAGTTTGTCCTCTCGTCCTCTCGGCAGCTCGTACCGTGTAGTCCGCGGCGGCACTTGGCCACCGAACGCAGGTGAGCGTCCCAGGAACAACGAGGATGCGTGAGGATAAGTTACTGTTGCGGACAAAACAACACGAGTCAGTTTTGTTTCCCAGCATTAGAGCGTGCGCACGTTGAGCATGGGTTTTCCTGTGTAGGTTTTTTTTCTTGTGGTTTTTTTTCCAGCAAGACTGCTGTTACAAGATGTGTAGCTGTCGGGCTGTAGTTGCAGGAAATTCCTGGTACATGGAAACATACGTCAAATAAATTCAGGAGCCACGTAGGAATTCAGGAACCACAAAGGAGCCGAGTGGAACTGTCAAGAATCGAACTACCCGAATGCTCTTGACAGAGTCGTGCAGTAAATCATGGCCCAGTTAGAATCGGGACCAATTGCATTAGCTCTAGTTCGGCGTTGGTTTGACTTTTGAAGAGAAGAATTTCTGAAATTTATTATGTCGGTCGCCGGATGAAATCGCGAACTTTCTTTGGAATGCCCAATAAAATTTCGATTGAGCGGAGTTTAGGGCAATTTGGTCGGGTTGATATCCTTTACGCTGAAATCCACCTTCCACTGATCTACATCCCTGCTATAGTGGCAGCTTTCCAAATCAGCCCAATACTTAACCGGACCTTTGTGTGACTTAATAAATGATAGATCTCGCTTTTTGAGACACTCTTCCTTGTACAGAGTTGAGTTCATCGTCGTATTTATGAAACCTTGGTTTTCCGTCCACAGGTGCAACATCCTTGCAGATCATTAGTTTCCGTGTAAATTTTGCTGGCGAATTGAAGGGGACATTTCCCCATGCCGTGGCGAGATAAAATTTCTGATCCAGAAAGCTTTTCACGTATGTTTCGTCTTCAATTAGCAAGCATCCTTTGTACTTCGCCAGAAATTTGTTGCACAACTTTCTAGCGCGTGTTTTAGCGACTACGCAAAGAGAAAACAGTAGCCTCTTCGTAGACAGATCCTCTGGACAGTGCTTCTGCTGACACCATATTTTTTGCAATATGCCGAACCGAAAGTGTAGGATTTGCCTTGATTGATCTCAAAACCTTTCATCCGCCAATCTTAAGAGTGTCGGAAATTTTGTGTACCTCAGCACCAACCTGGCAGAGGATGATAGTGAGGAGGGCAAGATAAGTCGGAGGTTCCAAACAGCCAACCGGACATGTTTCTCAACGCTGCCCATAGATAAAGTCCAAGACAGTGCACAGACAGGCCAAGCTGAGATTATACAAGACAATAATCCGCCCCGTTCTTATGTTACGGATCGGAGAACTGGGTCCTAACTCAGTCCCAGGAAAACAGGTTAAATGCCTTTGAGCGAAAGATCCTCAGAAGAATCCTCGGCCCAGTGAAGGATGGAGGCCAGTCCATAGGCCAAGAGCTTGATGGGAGGACAGCGTCCGTAAGGCCAACGAGGACCTGCTCGGTGTCTACTCTGAATCTTTCGATCTACGGCATTGGGTTCCCGGAAACGGTAAAACACAGCATATACAGTTGATTTTGAGAATTTTTGTGTTTTTGATATTTTTAAAGTAGACCATCAGTGGGGTTCTCGACGTAAGTTTGTAGAATTAGTTTTCTTCTTTTGAGTTCCATTAATCATAACTTTCTATAAACTCGGCGTACCAAGATGACTGATGAGATGAGGGACTTTAAAAGGAAACGCAACGAAATGAGACCCGGTGGCCGATGCAGTTGCAGAGCTGGCCATGATGAAGCTAGTGACAGTGGAGCTTTAGTAGACTGCTGTACTAAAATTTAGTACAACCACAGATGTGCTGTGAAACGCAATGAAGACCACGCAATGAACGATGCGCGGTGGTGTCCGTGTGCAATGCATTACGGGCATCAAATACTAAATTAAATCACACCCCCTAAAAACACCCAAGAGGAAGTCCCACCCCATTCCCAGCAGCGCTTGCAAACCCGGGCAGCCCGTCAAGCGGAAGTCATTAGACGCGCCGGGCGAAGCACCACGGTTTCTTTTTGTTGTTGTTGTTGTTGCGTGCAGCACTGGTTACTAGCATGAGACAGCGCATTCACCCACATTAACCCATTAATGTTGCGCGCCCGACACGATTTCTATGCTGCGCCCGGCTTTGCTCCAGAAGCGAGTGCTAAGTGGTGCCCGAAATTTAACGCCCATTTTCAACGCGCGGAAACCGGGGTGGTCGGGTGCTTTCCCCCCTCCCCCACCCCTCCCAATCATCCCACAGTCCCCCGACCCGACACGCCACTGTCACTGTCACTTGAGGACCGCTCGTGACATAATCATTCGCTCGTCGCCCTCGGGCCCGTGTCTTTATGTTTCATTATGCTGCCCAGCCCATTCCCCTGGTGCCTGGCGACCAATGCGGCGTTCCCGTTGCCACCCACCCACCCACCCTCCACCACCAACCACCTCCAACACGGTGGCCTTGATGGGTACGGCAGCAGCAGCCAGAGTCCGGCAGCAGTTCCCGCGTACCGGAAAACCATAAAATGCGCCACAAGCACAATTCCACAACTCCGCCCCCCCACCCTCCCCTCTCATCAACCTCCCGTCGTCCCCCAAACAAACTGACGGGGGGGGCCACATAAAAAAGCGATGAGATTACGGGAAGAAATTTAATTACGAAGGTTAATTGTTGCTCGCTCGAAAATGACGGATGCTGCCTGTTGGCTGGCTGAACTGGTGAAGCATGGCGCCCACCACCCCGGGCGCCCCGGGACCGTACGGTCCTCCGGGGGCGTATAACGCCAAGCCAAGAGCTCGCCCCGGTGGCAGCATCTTGGCACACAAATGAATAGCGGATTACGGCGGCAACTTGACTCCAACCGTAAAACATGATTAATGCTTCGTCGTCCTCGTTGTCGTCGTCGTCGGCAAAGGACATCACGAGTGTGCCGGAACGCGCAAAAACAAACGCCCCGTCGTAGCCCGTCGTGTGATTCGTGAGGTGTAGCTGTGGCCGGTCGGGATGATGGACCTAGTGAGATGGATGGGCCGCGGGCCAGGACCAGGTTACTTTTAACGACTGGTAAGGGGGGCTAAGCGCATCTACATCTACAGTGAATTCACCACAAAATATTCAAAACCGAGTTTACACGTAATAGAGTGTGTTAAGCTCTTGCAATACATCGATTGTGGCTGCCATCGTGGCTGTATGGTATGGCGCCCTGTTGAAATCGAATGTCGTCCAAGGTTTTAGCTTCAGTGCATTGGCTTCTGTTTAAGTTTTTAATGTTTCCCAATTTTCTGCTAGTGTGTAGCGTTCCAGTTTCGTAAACGGCAAAGTGTTTACTAAATGTTTACATTTTCCAGAATGACATTTGACGCTTCGAAAGTACAGCAGTCAGTAGTCTTAAATCGAAACCCTTGATGGATCACCCTAATAACGGATCGTGTTTTTTTAAGAAAGAAAATGTTCTATCTCTCTGGAAAATCGTGGATTCCTAGATGAAAGAATTCTTCGGCGTTTTAAGTATACTAATTAGCCATCCAATTTACACTTCCTCGTAAAATGACGAATTGCTGCTCAGCCAATACCCATGTCGCATCGATGAAAAAGAATGATATTCGGAAAGAACCAAGTCTGGTGAATAACACGGAGAGGGATAGCAGCTCCCATAGTATCCTGTATCCTGAACTAGTTTTATCCTGAACTAGTTTTGATTCACGATTCGATAGTATCCTGATTTGATAGTATCGATAGTTCACGATTTGATAGTATCCTGAACTAGTTTTGCATTGGCGGTCTTTTTTTGGCTATTATGCCCCACCAGGCGTCTCCATTCGGAATACTAGAAACTGTGCTTTGGTTGTTTTTCGATCAATGCATGGTTCAAATTGATGATTTGTTGTCAGTAGCAATCTGAACTAACGTTTTCATCAGGTTTGCGGAGCTTGTGAAGCATCACACCTTCTTGGTGCCATCAGAAACTCCGTTTTTTGAAGTCCTCCGATGCTCTTTCTTTGTTAAGCCAAAATCCCCATTTTGAAATTTTTTAACCTCTGAAAGCGCTGCGATCTTCTAAATACAAGTCCTGACAAGCAGTTTTCTTCAAGGGGTAGCAGAAAATTAATAATCTTCGCTAAACGTCATTTACAGGCACAAAAGATGACATGGTCTAACCCTTTTAAAGATTGGTTGCAAACTGATTTAATTTTTTTTTTTTCCAACCGGAACTCATTTACCTTATGTCAAAGCAAGGTAATGATGAATGAACTTTGACTTTCGACATTTCTTCTGGACCAAATACAATAGTTCCAAACCAAACCAGTAGGTTGTAGGTTTTGCTCTTTGGTGTGCTCCAATTGTTCTCAGTTCAGAAACAATTCAGTCAGTCAGTGGCAGGTACCGGTAGTACCTAACTAAAGTTGAAGTGCCGCCAGTATATCTGCACTGGTATGTGCACCCCACAAGACGCTCGGAACGGCACTCAGGCCACAAAGGCCACCACGACCCAAATCTTGAGCGGCGCACGATTAATCATCGTCCCGTGACCCAAAACATCTCGGCGACCGCGTCGTCCGGCTCCTGGAACCGGTCTGACGGAAGATTTGTCTGTAGGAGAACCCCCAACGGACGGCTTACCAAGGTAATAACCGACCGTAAATAGTCGGCGTATGAAGGGCCGACTTCGAAGACAGCTGTTAGCCGAGAAAGTGGTACCGAGGGGCTCAGGGGCCATCCTTTCTTATCTGCCGGAACCTTATACGGTCCCACATCACCGTGCATCACCTTCCGAAGGAGCTCTGGCAGGAACGGAGCTGGGCCGACCCTGGGCCGAGTTGTTTGCAATATTTAAAATGCCTTCATTTTTCGTGCGGAAACCACAAGCAAATATGACCTTCTCTCTCACTCTCTCTCTCTCTCTCGATGTCCACCGTTATCCCCGTCTCTCTTTCCTTCTCTGCTCTGCTCCTTACCCTTAGTTCTCGCTTTCCACAGACTTGCTGTTCAATCCTTCCTCGCACGTCGCTTTCTTTCCTAGGAGCACCTCCAGATGATGCTGCCAGAGCTTGCGTCAGAACCTCCCGATGCGTGCTACTCCTAACCGGGGAAGAAGTAACACGACAAGCGAGAGCATGTAAATATGCTGTACATTTATTCAGCACCGCTGGAGGCAAATGTTATCGTCACGGCCCGGCCCGATCCCCGCTTCTATTTATTAGTGCACCCTTCGATTCTGCGGACACGACACGGCCTTCCTGGATGGCTCCGAAAGGGTAACAATCGTAGAGGCTAATCAAAGCGTTGGGTTGACCTCGGCTCCCGTTTTGCGCCGACCGACCAATGATTCCGATACACAGCACCAGCTGGATGGGCCAGAGTAATGGTTCGCGCACCTGGGCCGTGTGTCGAAAGTCCGCAGTTCGAATCCCCACAGGGATCACTCACTCCGACTAGTTGGGGACAACTATCTTCGTTCCGTTCCACACAGAGAAGAGTGTATTCGTGAATTTTTCTGCAATTTTGTTTGTTTGTAGTCAGAGTTTCAGTAAAACAAGATAATCCAGACCCGGCACTGGATGGATGCTCCTGTACCCTGTGGCTCTTGTGCACTTGGGGAACGCTGTTCCGTTGGTCGGCACTGCCCGGTTGGCCATGAAAAATTTACAACCGAATTTCATTGCGTCTTGACGAGCGAGCTGCGGGGGCTCGCCGAAGCAAAGGCGCCGTCCCAAGTGCGTTTGCACGCGCCAGCTGGAGTGGTCCTCAACCTAATGAGGGTATCGTGCCACCAACCTGCACTGCATTGGCCCCTAGGTAGGTGTCGACAGACAATTTGACCCAGCCCTGCTACAGGATACGGGCTGGATTGTCTTACCATAACACTAACGGCAATCAAGATTTCCATTTTCGCTGCCATTTGGAGCCGCTCCTGGCACCGGTCACGGGGACAACCGACGGACCAGGGATCCGCACTCCGCGCAAGCTGTCAAAACCAACGTCAAACGATACGCATTATCATCATCACGGCGCCGGCCCGTCCGTGTGAACCCGGTGAACTCGAACTCGATTTGTCGATTTCAATTAATGGCCGCCGATTTACGGATTCAGCGGTTCGGGGCATTCGTTACATCCACTATCTAGCGCGGCGTCCTTCCGGGGGTCGAATGGCTGACGGTGACGACGTGGGTGTTTTGTTCTGGCAAGATAGCGTCCCACAACCCACATCCAACTCGGCGAACATCGATCCCTGCCCTGGTCCTCGTCTGTCTTGATTCCGCGCACACCGCGCCCGGAACATTACTTCCATCGCCGTGCGCTCCTGAATGACGGCCTATTCTGACAGTTACATTCGTGCTGGCTCGCCGATAGTCCGTATCCGGACGTACCTTTCCGAATTTTAAGTTTTTTTTTTTTTGCTGCTGCTTGCTGTTATTCAGGTTGGTCCATCCGGGTGTTTGTATTTTAAACTAGCATCTACGGGACGTTTATGACATGGGACGCCATACGTTTGCAGAAAATTGGGAAACATTAAAAACTTAAGCAGAATTATCGTAAACCGCTCCACGTCGTGCAAGAGAAGCCAATGCACTGAAGCTGAAAACTTGGACGACATTCGATTTCAACAGGGCGGCACACTACGCACCATATAGCCATGATCTTCGGGAACCCCCATCACTTCAGTGAAGGATCACCCTGTTGTGTAAGGGGCGTCTCATGCGGAACAACCGATGCCAGTTGCCGCTAAAGGCCCACCCTAATAAAAGGTCGAGAGGGCGCGAGGGTGGAGCACATATCACAGCATTTAACGGTGATTTGACTTATGCCTGTACGCCTTCGGCACCTTCGGACGTAAAATAGGCCAACCGACGCAAGCGTGATTCGAAGCGAGGCAGGCCGGGGAAAGGATAGCGATAAAGGATAAAGAATTTTCATGCGAACCAAATCGTTCCGCTCGGGCGGGCGCCAACCCACTCAGTGGGTTGCAGAGCACCGCTCCAAACCACCCCGGGGACACCCAGAACACTTTCTTGCGCTATGACGCCTGACGCGTAATCTGGTCTGGTGACGACCTGGATCAACCGGTGCACTGCGGCTGCAGGATAATGCACTTGGAACTGGGTACACCCCCCCAGGTTCCTTCATGCGCCAGGTACGCTAGGCTTTGACACACGTAGTGCCGACGGCGGTCGTTCGCGCGTCAGGCGCGTTCGCTCTCTCGGAAGACCCTCGTCTCAGGATCTCAGCCCGATGGAAGATTTATCGTTTGGCTCATTTATTTGACACACGACACGTTGGCGGGGCCGCCCCGTTTCCGGACGGGAAGCCACACGCTACACACTAAACCCCCGGACGTAGCTGCTACGCAAACCGGTGGGGCGATCATTTTCGCCTGAAATCTCGTACACCTACCCTACACCTATTGAGGGGACCGGAGCGCTCTGTATGCCATCTTCCGTCAATTTACGCTTCCCTTCGTGTGTCTGTGCTCTGATGTGGAAGTAACCCACCGAATGACACACCGCAGGTCTACCTGGCGGCGAAGTCCTGGATCGGATTGGGATGTAAAAATCCCGGACCGAATCGACCGCAAACGTCAGACGACGAGACGATTTATCGACGATATGACGCCTGCTTCGGGTTCCGGGAATGCTGGCTAACGGTCCGTTGCGGTCCTCGGCGATTAGCCAATAAAGCAAGATAAGACAAATGGCATCATCACCCGGAAGTCGCACCCCGGAAGGCTGCTGCAGTCCCAACCGTCGGCAGGCAGAAAAAGATAAATGGGCTGCTGCTCGGGTGGCCGAAGCGTCGAAGAAGTGAAGCCTGCGCGCCACTAGCATCGCCTCCGGGGGCCCCCGGCAACGTACCATCAATTATTAGCTACCTCTGTGTGACGGCCGACCTGCCTTTCGTCACGTCACAAGTGGACTGACAGTAGGTGTGAGAGATATTGATATTTCACGATGCGATGCAATTGACCATGTGGTGCCGACCTTCTACGAGGCTAGATGGAAGCATCTTCCAGCTAAGGGAGTGGAGCTGGATCCACGACACCCCATCGGCACCCGGCAGCTAGGCTGCCAAAATTTGCGTGGATGCTCGTCCGACGTCGTCCAGCAGACGCTATACCAGGTGTAAAGGTCGAAAAGTGGATTATGTAAACCGATATGGCTTTAGCTGTGGTCACTGTGGTCCTTCTTGTTTCGTTATTTTGGCCACGTTACCCCAATTTGGCATCTGGCGAAAGGGTTTCAACTTAAAACAAAGCATGGTTTTATCTGTTGCCTACCTACGTTCGAAGCTGTTTTTAACGAAACGAAATGCTAACGTCATTGCGGTTTTCTGGCACGTGTTCAAGAAAACTGCTCCAGAACCGCATCAAATGCTTGTCGAAGTTTACGCGTGATCATGCTTTTGGAAGATGCGCACAGTGCTTTTAGTTGTTCATGGCGATTTTGACTTCACAAACAACGAGTCCGTGGGCCGTGCCTCTAAAAAGGTTCGAGGACGCTTCGAAGTTCGAACTACAAGATCTTTCGATCGATAGATCGATTCGGCAAAAAAGACAATACTGTGTGGCCGGTCGGGGTGGGACCAGAATGGTGTAGCTCCTTCAACCAAGCTCCTTACCACGAGCTCCTTCAAGGAAGACTAGCCAGAAACACGAACACGGTAAACAAACATAAACATTAGAGGTGCCGAATAGTGTCATAGCATATAAAAAAAACATCAATAAATGCACAAAGACAACGTTAACGTTTGCGGCGCTTAAAATCGGGAATCGATAAGCCAGATCCCTTACGTGGCCATCTGTTTTAGTAGGAGAATCCTGGACGCGGCACGCTACGGGTCAGGAGCCTGGTATACACTCACCGCAGTCGGTGCCAGCTTGCAATTCAAAGCCCGCGGTTCTTGCTTCCCGTGGAAGCTTCTAAAGGCCAAGCTTGCAAAAGCATCCTGAGCTTTCTAATCAACTTTCTGCAACCTCACAACGCGCACACTCGCCCAGAAGCTTGCCGAGCAGTGCGAAGTGGGGAAGTTGCCACTTTCTGTGCTCCGTGCGTTACGAGCTCCCGAGACCGTTGAAGGACTCGGAGGTAGCGCCATCGTGTTGAAACCAAACTGTCGACCAAAGTTCTCAGCTTCAATTTCGCCAAAGAA
This sequence comes from Anopheles bellator, assembly GCF_943735745.2. Taxonomy (NCBI): domain Eukaryota; kingdom Metazoa; phylum Arthropoda; class Insecta; order Diptera; family Culicidae; genus Anopheles; species Anopheles bellator. The sequence continues at coordinate 3,899,154 of NC_071287.1, forward strand.
CCAATTAGCCAACATTGCTCGGTAGAGTACGCCGTCGACGGTTACGATGGCTCCTTCTTCATTCATTCACATGGCGACCGATAACCTCGCTCTCTCTTACAGCATCTCTTAACCCGAATGGACACACGAAATTGGTGATATGGGATTTTTTTAAATTAAAAAAAAATAAATTAGTTAAAAAGATATTTTAAAAACTCTACGGAACGACCTACTGTTTATTTTATCGTTCTTGGTTTGTACAATCAATGGCAAATAGTATTCTTCAGCACTACATGAATCGTGCTGCGTGGCTTGTTTTTTTGAGTAATTTTCCCCAATGCTATTAAGTGAGAACAGCAAGATTAGATTATTCATCTGTTCATCTTTTATGTTGTTTTATTATTTATCTACTATCGATGTAAGTTGCAGCTGAGTTACATTGCAATTCTTTTTTAAGTATCCCTCACATAGCTGTCTATAATTCAAAAATATATTCCAATATAGTCCAATCATGCTTCATCATTATAACATCAGCGAGTAAGCTCGAACGTAGATCGGTTGGTAAAATATAAAACAAAATGCTGCAATATAAAAAAAGTTGATTACAACATTATTCGTTAAAAATACCGATGCGAAAAATCTAAACGTACGTTTTGTTACGCTGTTACGATTTTTCATTTGCAAAAGTTCACTGCTTTCAACGCAAGCAAAGGGAACTATCTGCACGGTAACTGCCACCTAGGAGTTTCGTATGCCAAGTGATTGCTTGAGGTCGGTCCTCTTTTGGTTCACTTTCGCAAAGAAGTAACGCGACACTGCTTCTTGTGTCCAGGGTTGATAATAAAAGTCGGCGCGTCGTTCCTCCTCCGGGTTGCCAACCACATCTGCCATTACCTTCAAGTCCCGCTGCTGTGATACGATCCACCGGTGCGTGAACGTTTGGGGATCTTTTGCGAAACTAAGATAAAATTCGCGATTCGTCTTCAGTGCATTGATCGTCTCTACGGTGTCGTGAATCTTGCCGTCGAGCGTTTGTATTTCTTGCTGGCTTGCCGTGCTCATCAGGAAGCTGCTCATCTGCTGCTTCAGACTGTCGTCCACCTCAACGTCGATGTCGTAGCAAGCGGTTTGTTTGGTGCTTCCCATTTCCTGTACGCCCTCAACCGCTATTACATGGTTGATAACGATCGGGTCTGGCGCATGTAACAGCGGACTTAAACGCTGCGGTATCTCGGCAAACTTCATGCGTGTGCAACCAAAAATCTGCTCAAGGTACTTGTCGCACGTGACAAACTCACGTTCGTGCGCATCTTGCAGTCGGTGCTTTTTAATGTACTGCCAAAGCGCTGAGATAATAATTGGTCTGGTTTGGGTGTGGACACCCAGCAACCGTGCCAGCCGCGGATCAAGTTTAAACTGCAGCGGCTGATAGTCGAGCAACAGTAGAATTGTGCAACGCACATTGCGGTCGCCTGGCCGTTTCACCTGAAAGCCGTCCGTTTCCTGCGTCTGGTGCATACGGTGCCACTCAACCAAATGATTGTCCGGACCGTACTGCTCTTTGTCTAGCTCAATTACAAGCGATTTGAAGAAGCTGCTGAACTTCCGCTTCATCTTTCCCGCTTCCGGTTTTACGTCTTCAAGCAGGCGTCCTTCGACCCGCAACTCCCACGATGCACCGTGACCTTCAAAGTCCGACTCCCGACACGGATAGAAAGTATTCGAGATAAAAATGCGAAGCTTGCGCCGCTGTTTCATTGGACGCTTCAGAGCCTCCTGAATATCTAGCCGTTTGCGCATGATGGTCGCATCAAGTTTCCGTTCGAACGCCAGCAAATCCATGTAGGCCTGCGATTCCGGCACAAGCTCGCGCACTTTCTGTGGCAAAATTTTATCCCCTAGTTTTCTCCGTCGCTTTGCCTGAAATTCGCCACTGGCAAGAGAAACAGGAATCGATACAGCCAAAAGAACGGATACTTACTCCACAGTCTCTAGGTACGCTTACTATTGCTTCTGATGACCCGTCAAGTTACGATCGCCAGTTCGTTTTCCTCCCGTAGAAACGCCAGGCACGGATGAACCACGAATCACTCCACTGCCACTGCTACTTCCCGGAAAACCACTATGTAACGGACGCTGGTGATGCATTTGACTGGGTTGCGGTGGCGCGCCCAGATGGGGGTGCGACACATAACCTCTCGCCTGTGGACAAAAGAAAACGGAAACGGAAAGGAAAGTATTCAAATTGAATGTTAGAACCTGCGGGAGCGCCAAAAGCTCGATCCAGCATAGCAGCATACTCCAAAGCCGGCAGCCGGGCCGTACGGACGCATCACGGACGGACCAATTGCGCCGGGTGCGTAGCCATGCCGTTGGGATGATCCTCCAGGCTGAGGGAACCGTTGTGCCATCGTCGGATGCTTTTGGGTCTGCTGTTCTACACGGAAAATCTTTTTCTAGAAGCTCATAGGTTAGAAACTTCTATCTCAAACGGCGGCAAACAGTGAACAACACTCATTTGCAGCAACAGGCATTCGTTGTTCGATGCAGTTTGACAGCTTGCCCGATGTGATCATAAACACTGCCCATGAAGCATAAGCCCCTATGGTACATTCTGCTTTTAAAGCGCCCCGAAGCATATTGTAGCATTACGCTCATTTACGAAAAAAACATTGTTAGATTCGTATACTCTTTCTGATCTGTTTTTTTTATTATACGTATCGATATTCTTTATTTTTTCATATCCAACGAACACAGCACATGGATCTGTAAACGCAATGACATTTGAAACGTCAAATCTTCCCTAGTTACGCACACAACAACAACATACATACACCGTAACTGTCCCGCCAGACGAAGCGCATATCGGACCGCAAAAACGTCATTTCGTCACGATAAAATATATATAATATAAATATAAATATAAAAACGAAATGTCAAACGTGTTTACATTCGTGTTTTCGGTCCGAGGAAACAGAAATAGAGGGGAAATAAATTTATTTCTGAATACTTTTTTCTGTTTTTTTTTCGATTTTGTTGCTATACCAGCAAACAAGAACTTACATTATCCTCTGTTTGTAAACAAGGCGTTTGCTAACGGGTTTTGCGGTCGTATTAGCGGTCGGCCGTCACATAAACGTTTTTACAATAGCGCAACAGTTTGGTATTAATCTGAAATGCCAAAAACGTTTATTTGCGCATCGTGTAGCCCGGCAGTATTGTTTCTCTTATCGTGTATTTTATCCTCTTTTTCAAATTCGGTTCAATAATGTAGAGTAGAATTCTTCAACAAGATATCGCAACATTGAACAATCGTTTTTTTTGTTTACAAAGCAGTATCTAAAAATACTACGTGTTAAGTAAGCCATCTTACAAACGATGTCGCATTTCTCTGCTGGCCCTGTGGCACGCCAAGGGTAGAATTGCGCCAAGCCAAGGGATCCAAGAGAAAATTGCGACAATCTTTAATGCTGCTGGTTGAAATTAAAGATAAAATTTTTGCGACTAACATTTCAATCTTACCGAGGCCGACAGCCAAAAAGGGGTCCTCTTCATTGTCCGAAATCTTTTATAAATAAAAGAAAAATTCCGTTCGATGAATGTGTAGCGGCATCGCTCGCGCCATCTAAGCTTTATCTTTATTTTAAATATTTTAATATTAAGATTCCGTGTCTAGCCTGCCGGTGAACACTGGTTAATAATAATAAAAAAATTAAAAATAAAAAACTGGCGAAACCCTCCTAAGCGGCCGAGTCCGAGAGGAAGATGCTCAGATTGATATATGGCTCCGTATGTGTAGAGGGTCAATGGAGGGGCCGCTACGACAGCGTGCTGTACGCAATGTACGGCGACCTCGGCAGCATACACGGCTCGTTAGGCTCCGATGGGACTGGTCATGTCATGAGAACGGCAAAAGAGTCTTCTTGGGCCGTTGCGTCAAAGTTATTACTAATTTAATTCAAAACCCAGTTTGTTAGAAAAATTAGTTTTATTGGGCTGATCGATGCGGATTGTTTTTTTGTTTGTTAGTAAAAGAAAATAGCCAACGGGCAACTTAGCCTAATTGGCAATATTGAACTTAACTAAGCACTTACAACTGAACTGAACTAATCAAAACTGACGAATCGCAAACACAGAAGTATTAAAGGAAATATTTTAAAAGGAAACATAAGGTATTTTAAAGGAGGTATCAGGTTCTGATGATCTCAAAGATGCAAAATTCAAACTCATTCTAACCCAAACTTGAATGAACAACGAAGCAATTAATTAATTTCACTCTTCTTGTGAATTTTTGGAGTATTTCGTCAGATTTCTTGGTGTCCTGAACTTGGTCTTTACGTCGTGCTGAGTACGAATATGTGTTTTTAGATTCCATAACTGTGCGAACATTGATGCACAAATATGACACAGAAGCTGTTGGTCCTTATTGTGTGTTTTCGAATGTTGTGCCAGAATGCTTGGTGAATGGAAGGCTTTGTCACATACTTTACACTTGTATGGCTTTTCGCCAGTGTGAGTGCGAATGTGATTTGTTGGGAACGCAGCGTGGGAACACAGCATTTCTCGTAAACATAGATAGGCTTGATAAGGATAAATATTAGGTTGAACCAAGGGACACGATTCATCGCGTGGGTCTAGGAACGCGTCCTAATCAAACAGAAATGCATCTTCGTGGATCCGAGCTCAAGTGCAACTGTATTAGGAGAAGATAAGCACCGCGCGGATGCAGCTGCCTTTAGACAGGGTAATAAATGCATTAGGTCATAAAACAGAGCAGGAATCATAGCAGCAGCAAGGGTCATAAAAACTAAGCAGGGGACCCGAAATAAAACTAAGCAGGGAACCCAGGGACCAGAACCAAACATAGGCCGGAATAGGAATCCAAAACAGAAACCAAGATAGGAACCACACAGAATGCTTTTCTCGCTCTGTAAAACTAGTATATAAGGCACCGAAAATTATGAATAAACCCAGTTATCGATGATACTTCATTAAGACGTGTACAGCGTTTTACTCGAGCTGTCGCGGTAACCGTCCAACTAGATCCGAACACCCCACCGATCCGGCAAGCGACCATACGGAGACCGGCAAAACGCCTCAGAGCGGGACCCACTCTAGTCGCCGCCTGCCACGGATATCCTAATCCCTTCCTTCCCCAATTCCTTTCCTTCGTTTGTCACGGCCGGTGTGACAACTACCGTGGCCAACCTTCGCGGGCCACGACAGTCAGCCACCGACCGTTACATGATTCGTTAGTGTGAACGGCTGAATTTTGACGAGCAATGAGGGCACTGATGCTGTTTGTCCTTATTGTGTATCTTCGAATGATTTAACCGATTGCTTGATGAATGGAAGGCTTTTCACATACTTTACACTTGTATGGCTTTTCGCCAGTGTGAGTGCGGATGTGATTGTTTAGGTTAGATGAACGGCTGAACTTTGACGAGCAATAAGGACACTTATGCTGTTTGAGCTTATTGTGAATTTTGTGCTTATGATTTTTTGAATGTGGTTTGCTATGGTCGTTACCGGTTGTGGGACTCGAAGCGTTTTGTGTTGATTCTGCTGCTGAATCATCGGCACACGCATTATTTGCCACGATCACAGGATTAGTTTTTGGAATTTGAGAGTTCGATTCCAAAGGATTTCTTTTAAGGTTATTCTGTTTAGTGTGACTGCGTATGTGAATATTCAACTTGTTTAAAGCTGGATATGTTGCCGGACAATGAGGGCAGTGGTGCTTATGGTTTTTGGAATTGCTTTTGCTATGGTTGTTCCGGGTTCTGGAACGTTTTGTGTCGATTTTGCTGCAGGATGATTCTGCTTCAGAATTATTCTACTGCAAAATAAACACAAAACGTACAAAATTCAGCCGTTCATCTAACCTAAACAATCACATCCGCACTCACACTGGCGAAAAGCCATACAAGTGTAAAGTATGTGACAAAGCCTTCCATTCATCAAGCAATCGGTTAAATCATTCGAAGATACACAATAAGGACAAACAGCATCAGTGCCCTCATTGCTCGTCAAAATTCAGTGTTGATTCTGCTGCTGAATCATCGGCACATGATTTTTTGGATTTTGACAGTTCGATTCCTGATCATCGTCCTCTTCGTACTCTGATTTGATTGGAATAGGATTTTCTTCTGTCTCCAATGAATCATCAGGTATTTTGTCACAACATTCATATGTACTGTTTGACTCATGAACCTTACGACATATTTGGTTCAAGGGCAAACCGGTGTTGTCCGGTGAGGTAGCTTCAGTTTCAATTGACAGTCCCGTTCGAACCGTTTGTTCGGCAGAGTGGTCAAGATGGTCTTGATTGATTCCTGATTCGTTCTTCGCTGTGTTCTGCTGTTCGGTAAATTTATCGACCAAATCAGTGTTTCGATTACTTCGCCAGCGAAACGGATCCATCTTTTTCAAATGCAATTCGCACATCTTGTACATAAACGATGGAACTCCAGGTATGACATTAATCTGTAAAAATAAGAGTATCATAGACCGTAGCTTTTTAGAGTTTTCTTTTCTTGTGGAACAAGGTGAGATGTATGTTGTTAGAATTGTACTACCTGCAAACGGGAAATATCAAAGATTTGTTGTGCTCTATATTGTCCGGAATCGTCGTTCGTTCGAGCTGCCAGAGCGTCACTTGTCGATATGCACCATTGACATATTTTTGCGATTCTAGAAAAAAAAATTCGAAGGTAATAATTAGATAATAATAATAATATACCTAAAAATACTAGAAATAATTGGGGTACGACTGTAGCTCGCCTCCGCGTGGCGCACCCTGGGTAGCACTAAGAAGCTACAAAAAAAACGGCTCCCACACGCTTCAAGGTGGCTAACAACTTACTGTACCTGAAAAATGTAAGTTACAGAAAATGAAGCAAAATGCAATGACCCTAAGTATGAAAACAAGGACACGAATCGGAACTTGGGATACATTGACCCTTGCCCAGCAGGGTAAGCTGGTCCAACTAACAAAAGAAGGCTAGCCGACACATGCTGGAAATTCTGGGACTGAGCGAAGTCCGTTGGCCCAACACTGGCGAACACAAGACATCGTCCGGACTAACTCCGGACTAAAGACTAACGTTAAATCTTTGCTGCTATACGCCTGTGAGACGTTGTGCGTATCCACAGAAATAACCCAAAAACTACAGGTCTTCGTCGATCGCTGCTTGCGATACATCGTTCGGGCATGGTGGACTAACAATTGGATATCCAATGAGGAACTCCACCGTCGATGCCAACAGCAACCGATTGAGAGTGACATCCGGGAACGCAAATGGAAGTGGATCGTGCACACCTTACTAAGAGGAGCGAACGGGATCTGCAGAGAGGCACTTGCCTGGAACCCGCAAGGCAACGCAGATTCGTAGCACATTTAGTGGTGCATGGAGATAAAATAATTCGGTGTTCGGTTATTTTGTGCTCGGCGACCCAGTTTTGCACGGATTCGTGACATAGTTTAGGGGTGCAGTGAGACAAACTGATCCGAACTTTATGAAGTAAAGCTTAGAGCTTACAGTGAGACGAAGTGATCGGAGCTGTACAAAGTGAAGTTAAGAGGTGTTTGGTTGCGTCGCGCTCGGCTGACCACGGTGAACATTGCGGATCTGCACAAAATTGTGGCAGAGTTAATGCCGTGAAACAATGATGGATAATGAACAGTGTGTCCTATGCAAGAGTGCAACGGACGACGAATGGTTGCAATGCGATGCGTGTGACCAGTTCCAGTTCTCAAACTTGGAGACCCTGAAGCGGCTCCAAGACAGCTTGGCGGGAGATGCCTTGGAAGCAGTGCGCCGGCACCAAAGAGATGCACCGTGTGAAAAGTCGGGGCACTTACTGAAAGCATGCTTTGCGAACCCCGACACTGCTGATCGGATTAGACAACTTAGATCTATGTGCGTCAGCGGAATCAGACCAGAGGTGCCAGCGACCAGAAAATTAACACCCGCTAACACCTATTTTGAGAGTAATAAAATTAGCCTTGTCCTGACTGTCAACCCGCGTGCAGTTCTTCTCGTACGTTTCGAAAGAAACATAACTTCCATCGTGGAAGACGTACCTGCGACATTCGTAATGCACGTAACGTGTAAGAAAATAATTAGCTATCATACCTATTAATCCTTATTTACAACTAACTTACTCAACACCATCCTCTTTTTTAATCAGCGCAAAGCCGATGACGCCGCAGCAACGGCTGGAAGCGGCACGCGGGCAGGAGGAGCCTGTCACCGGCAAATTGAAGCAGCAGCCGCAGCTCCATCACCAGTGGACGGAGAAGTGCAGCAAGCGGCAGTTCCATCGCCGAAGGACGAACCGAACCGAAGGACGGCATGACGTACGTGCAGGTCATGCGGCTTGTCAAGGAGGCACCGACAGCGGCGACAGTACTAGAGGAAATCGACAGGTCCTGGCGGTCGAGTAAGGACCACCTAATGCTGTTGGTGAAAAGCGGCGCCAACGCGGACGAAGTAAGGACCGCGGTGGCCAACATAGTTGGAGAGATGGCCACACCAGTGAACCTCACGGCCATGGTCGTGCTCACCATAAAGAGCATCGACATGTGCACCGACAGGAAGGAGGTAGCTGAGGCGCTGGGGAAGGTCGCGGGTAGGGCAATACCTGCGACGGACGTCAGCCTCCGCCGGATGTCAGGGTCCCAGCCAAGGTGGTGGCTGCTCTGACAAGGGTGACAAGGTGATTATGGGCATGACCCGCTGCGCAGTTCGAGGGGCTGACCCCGATACAGCGCGACCAGAGACTGCTACTGGGGCGATCCGCGGGGTAACGGAGGAAGAGCTTATGGCCGTTGCCAGCAGCCTCAGCCCCCGCAAGGCCCCTGGACCCGACGGCATCCCGAACGCTGCCGCAACCGTTGCCCTGCGATCATACCCTGCTGTGTTCTGCAACCTATTCGGACGGCTCCTTGAAACAGGCTCCTTCCCAGAGGAGTGGAAGCAGCAGAAACTGGTGCTGATCCCGAAGCCGGGGAAGCCAGCGGGGCTGGCGTCGTCGCATACCGCGTACCGATCCACGCATCTGCATGGTAGTGTCGCTAGACGTGCGCAACGCGTTCAACTGGACGTCGAAAGGTGCTGCGCTCCAACGGATGCAGGTGCACCCGGAGCTGCTGCGTGTGCTGGGCAGCTACTTCACCGGTCGTACCCTGCTGTATGGAACCAACCGTGGGCTGAAGGCGCGCAACCTCACGGCAGGCGTTCCGCAGGGCTCAGTCCTTGGACCGACCCTCTGGAATGTGATGTACGACGGTGTCCTGTCGCTGCCACTTCCAGAGGGTGTGAGGAGTGTCGGCTTCGCGGACGACCTGGCGCTCATCGTGCGGGCTGTCAACGTGGAGAAAGCCAGAGAGGCCGCCGAGGACGCCGTACGGGTAGTGCAGAGCTGGCTGGAGATAAACTCCCTCTCTCTTGCCCGAGAGAAAACGGAGGTCCTCGTCATCAGCAGCCACAAAGGGGGACGGCAGCACACGAGCGTCAACGTCGGTGGCGGTGTTGCCTGCCAATCGAAACAGACGATCCGGTATCTAGGGATACAGCTGCACGACCATCTGCGCTGGCGACCGCACATCGAGTATGTGGCAGAACGGGCTAGCCAGGTGACGCGAGTCCTTCGGGCCTTGATGCCTAATCGTTCCGGAGCGACGAGTGACAGACGCAGGCTGATTGCGAGTGCGGTAACGTCAATGATCCGATACGGAGCCCCGCTATGGGCGAAGCGGCGTTCCGGCCTCGAGATACAGAACAACTGTCGACTCCTGGATGGAGTGCAGCGCAGGCTGGCGCAAGGGGTGGCAAGCACGTTCCGCAGTGTTTCCTACAGTGTGGCCACGGCCCTCGCCAGCATGGTGCCCATCGTACTGCTGCTGCAGGAGGACGAACGCTGCATCGGGCGACGATGGCCAGCGATTGGGCAGCAAACGGAGGACACCCATCCACCACCAGACGCGACGGCCCTGCGCAAAAGGGAGCGTTTGCGCACTATCAGCTAGTGGCAAGAGCAGTGGGCGGCGGCGGGGCTAAAACCAGACGCTAGCCGGTATCAACGCTGGACGTACCGAGTCATCCCGGACATCACGTGCTGGGTCAGCAGGAAACATGGACGTGTGGATTTCCACATGTCCCAAGCGCTCTCGGGACATGGATTCTTCCGAGAGTACTTACACGTAAAGAAGTTCGCACGATCCCCTGACTGCAGCTGGTGCCCTGGTGCCGCGGAGTCAGCGGAACACGCAATGTTTTACTGCCCGCGGCTCCAGCGAGAGAGAGCGGAGATGCTGGCAGATGACGGCCGCACCCCCCTCACGCCGGATAACCTGGCGAGCGAGATGCTGCGGAGCCCGGAGTGCTGGCAGCGCTTTGCCCGAGCCTGCCGAGCCGTAACGCTGCAACTTCAACAGGCGTGGCGAGAAGAACAGCGACTGGATGCCGCGGCCGCGGCTGCGGCTGCTGCTGCGGCGGCTGCTGCAGCAATAAGATAAGTTGGCCTTCTGCACAACTTATCCGACAAACACCTCGTTAACCGTGGGGTTGATGACGCTGTTTGTTAACTTGTTTACCGTACGTTCCTTGTCCGGCTGTGCAAAGCAAGAGCGGAGTAGCGACTGACAGCTCCTTGTAGCGGAGCTGGAACCGTCTATACGACTACATCCGCGACTTGCGAATGTGACTAAATGTATAACTATTTGTAAATATGTGCTTTATTTATGTATTTATGTATATATATTATCTGAATAAAATGCGATGATACATCGCATTCCTGCCCCCCTGTGTGCCAGACAGGATACACACGGGGGGGAGAAACAGGTTGTTTTCCCGCATCGGGAAAAATTAAAAAAAAAAAAAATGCCATTCAGTTGGAGCAGCATTGACCGCACTCGTTTCGATCATTTTATTGAAAACGCGTCTATAATTTAGAGTCAGGATCGGTTTTTGATTTGAAACGGAATTGAGATGATCCATTTAGTAAAGGGAAGCTGTCGTGGTCTACAATACCTGGTGTATCTTGTTCAATGTGTCAAGAACCCAATCATGCAGAACAGGATGTTTCCGCATCGGGAAATTAAAAAACAAATACAAAAGAGCCAAACCCTACACACCGAAATGAAGTATTAATGTGCACTTAACTGGACCCTCTAGTATAGTTCGAAACAGTTTGAGACAACTGTCTTCACGATTGCCAAAGTTGACCTCCGTGAGCACGTGTAAAACACACCAGGAGAGGTTATACTTGTGGTGATTACATCTTCTATTCACTATTCAACCTATCTAATACTATTATTATTAAAAAGTAATATAACATTATTTATTACTATTATTTATTACTACTAGTTATTTATTATTCAACCAAATTCTCCACATCACAGAAAAGTCAATAATATTATCATTGGTGTTGCCGTTGTTTACACTCCTAATTGTTTTGTCATTACATCGACTGCCCCAAACATTCATTGCTCCGATATTATATAAGCAAGATGCGTCGGTGCTGTCAGGTAACGGACTCTAGAGAAGAAGAGTGCTCAGCTTGTCCCTGTCGTTGACGGAGCAATTACTCTGTTCTAACCTCGAACTCTCGTCGACGTTTGGCATTTTTACTATATAACATCCGGTATTAAACTCTTTTCGAGAGGAGTGTTACATCGAAGAAATAATTGCCCCAGATTCGACCACCTGGGAACCAATTTGCAACTACTTTGGCAGTGACGTCCGGCAGCACACAAACCGAAGCCATCGATACCAAACAAACCGCGGAATAAAAGTTTGGTTGACGCGACATGGACGTCCTTAGCCTAAGTCTTGATGATATCATCAGGCAGAAGAAAGGAGGCCGTTCCGTTACGAGAATGGACAACAGGCGTATTAAGTCTACCAACGTCAAGCCTGTCCATGCGAGAAACACCGGAGCAGCAGCAACCGTGAGGAAAAAAGCGGCCAATGCGGGGCGTGGTGTTAGCCGCAGCGGTGACACGGTGGAAAACATAGCTCACACTGAGCGCAAGCCCAAACCGGTGGTAGACGCGCGACTGAAGATCATCCAGAAGAACCGTGCCAAAATCCGTGATGCTCGTGACAAGCTGGTGGAGATAACGCGCACTGCAGGAGACGCGCGACTGCGGTTACTGAGAAAGGGCAAAGATCGTGTTGCAGGAGCTCCACCGGCGAGCAGCAACGGTATGGGTAAAAACGGGCACTCCGCGGGTCACCTAGTCGCACGCAATTTTCACGACCTGACGCCGCCGCAAGGAGCGTTGGACAACTATCGCGTAATGAATCGAAGTACTGGTTTGGAAGTGATGGAGGTGGACGAAGATGGCAATCACAGTCGTCAGATGACTGTTTCGTCACTTAAGCGCACAGTTCGCAATGACATTTTCTCACTCCCGAGTACCATGCCGCCTCTGCCGACTTTTCGCAGCGTTCGCCATTCATCTCCACCATCGGTCGCCGTACCTAGTTCCAGTTGGGCTAGTGATCCATTCGATTGCTACGAACTGCCGTCCCGTCGTCCAAATTTAACCGCAACGCCCATACCGCAACCGATGCACACGCAGTATGAAGCTTCCGATGTGAGCCACCCGCGGAGCATCCTTCGGACGCGCTGTTCATCGCCAACTATCGCAAAGACCGCTGTGGACCATCAACACCCACCGCATTTGTCATCGACGATGCGGGCACGACTCGAGCGCGCGCCCAATCCGAGCGAATCGATGGGTATCTTCTCCAAGATGCCGGACGACCAGCCTCATAACCTTCATCAGCAAAAGCAACCAACGGTTGGTGGGTCGCCTTCTGTTTCGTACCGGTTTCATTCGCCACCATTGCCACCCACCAATGGCTACCGCATCGTGGTTAGCAACTTGCACAGCAGCGTAACCCAGCTGGACATTAAGGTACGAATAACAGACCCATTGGTAATACAAAGATTTCCGAATGATTGACTAACTCTGTTCATGTTTTGCTTTACTTCGACCAGGAACTATTCGAGGATATCGGCGACTTGCTTGAGTCACGATTGGTGCGTCCCGGTGTGGCCGAAGTCATATACCGGACACTCAAGGATGCCGAAAAGGCCGTCGATGCTTACCATAACCGTCAACTCGACGGGCAACCAATGAATTGCTTGTTGGTGCATCCGCGCTCCTCCGTCAAACTGACGGCACCGGCTATCAAGTATGGTAGGTAAATGATGTCACCGTGTACGGTTGCCAGTACCGCCAGTACCCTAACATTTGGCTACAGATTACTGTAAAAAACAATCATCCCTTACGCATTATTCAAGGTTTTGCTAACTTCATTTTACAATTTCGCTCTCTGCTCCTCGCTCACTGTCATTTAGTTTAAGTTAGATTAAACAACAGATGAACGTAGGAAAATTTCGTATTCGTGCACGTTACATTCTTGTAGGTCAGAGAGTGCTGTAATCCAATGTATGAGGCTGTTATTTGCACCGGCACCCTGAAGGAACCACTGAAACCTTTAAAGGCATTTTATAGCTTCCAGTGGAAGTTCGATGTGTAGGATGGCCGCTTTGAAAAGGGTGTCAATAATTTCGGCGCATAATTTGAAAAAAAAAAACAAAAATATCTACGGATATCATTATTATTTCTACTTGTTTCTATTCGGTAATTCTGATAGATAACAACAATTAATTCAAACAAACCCTCCCTATTTTATGCTCACAGCGTAAAGATACGTACCTAACTTTTCATTTGAGGCCAACAATTAAGAAATAAAACGTTTGATTTGATCTCCCAAAAATGCGAATACAATTTTCCCTGCCCATTAAAGAAGTATCTCCCTCATCAGATCCTTGAACTCGTTACAATAAAAGTTTACAACTCCAACTTGTATAGTCCGCACATTTAGTACATATAACATACATCAAGGCGAGGAGCAACGACAACCCTGAAATGAAGCAACTCCATCTAACTTAATGGCAATCTAGCGCGTGTCGAACACACAGAACGTAAAGTTGATGTAATACCACAATCTCACATTGGTTTTCTTTTTTTTCAATTAGTAAACAAACCTCATTTAACATTTTTGGTTCCACTTTCTTCAGTAACATCAATGGAACGTAGCATCACATCATTCATGAACCAGCAACCAATTGTGAGGCGGTTTGAATATAAACAACAGAGATAAATAGGCGAAGAGGTAGAAAAGTGAAAAAGAATAAAACGTAAGTGTGTTCGCATGCTGTTAGTCAGCATTAGAAGTTTTACAGTGCAAAAAAATATTGAAACCCGAACCATGGGGCATGATTATAATCGGCGCATAAACAGAAAGAGATGAAGTAGGACGTAACTCATCTGCAAATATTTTGTGGTGGATGCAGCCCCAGCTTAAGTTAAGAGTAACAGTATGTGCAACAATATGTACACAATAGATTAAATATGAATATATATCATGTGGAGAAGGCAGACCCGTAACAATGTAGCAGAGCGAACGCTGTTCTCAGCGAAGAATCGCGTTTGGGAAAACAATAATAAAATACCCAGAGGAACCACCGAAACGCATCTTGTGGTCGATATAAACATTGGACTCAGCATAAACACGATCACGCTACGCGGGCGACGATCGATTATGCTGAGCATTGCAAAAAGGGTCACGTAAGCCACCACAGTTAGGTCGCAGTAGGTTGCGATTAGTTAAGAAGAATTTTAATCTTAATCTGAACGCGGATGCGAGAGGTTGTTCTCTGCGCATACCGCACCGTACTAATAAAGACAAGTGAACAATAACCCAAATGTAAAACGTGTATCGAGTGTTTTTACATTTCAATTTAGTAAGTTACGCAACACTTTGTAATGCAGTAACTAAAACATTGTCAAACTCCGAGACATAGCATGCAGTAATATAAAAAAAACAAGAAATATTGAAATGGTACAAAACAGCGAATTGATGTAAAGCAATCAAAAAGCTACTCTAGGTTGTCTCTATTTTATGTCGTTTATTTCTTATGCATTTTCACAATTCCCTCAAGTATTCCTTGGGAATCATTCTCTGGTCAAAACAGTTTTCGTGCGGTTTAGTCATTTCAACTAATTGCTATGCAATTTTTCAACGTTAACAAATCGATAAAATTTACTTCTTTGAAGTGTCACCACCGCCATGTGACACGGATTCTCTAGCCACTGGCACGCTGGTGTTGTTAAGGGCCTTTTCCGGCGGTGGTTCCTGGACGATCAACATCGTGAAGCGACCCTGATGGAGCCCTCCGTCACTGCTAACCACGCTCCCAACACTCTGCTGACGGTTGCAGTTTGTAATGTACCGACCCAAGAGAGTATTGCCACCGCATCCGACATTATCAGAAGCACCAATGCCGTCCATTTGGCTCCACCGCCACCCGGCCTCGATTGACGCTGTTCGCCTTCCGTGCTCCCGATGCTTTTGCTGGTGTTGTTCCGTTTGATGGTCCGTCTTACCGTGGAAGCTTTTTGTGACGCGTGTTAGCCTAGGTGGATCGATGAAGCCCTCGCGGATAACGAGGGCACCGGGGTTAACTGGTGCATGGGTAGCGCTGCTGGTTAACATCAGTGCATCCCCGGACTCGTCTCGGTACTGTAGCTGACGCGTCCTTAAACATTCCTGCTGGTCGCTGGACGAACAGCGCTTCCCGCCGCCCGATAGACTGGATCGATCCTTACTTTGCTCGTCGAAGGACATATGGATTTGTAATATCGGTTTGCTTCCCGGGCACCTTACTGGGTGCTCCCTATCTTGTGTCGAATTGTTCGTCTCGGTACGGCTATCCCTCTCATATAAACTGATCTGACGCTGTATTCGGCTTCCCCGGACGGGGCCACCGGTGTGGTCCTCGACTGATAACGTCCTTCCCGCTGGAACTCCTGGCGGTCTGACTGAGTTGATGGAAAGCGCGTGATTTGCAGTTTTCTCTGCTGTTCGCGGAAACTGGTGCACCCCGCGCGGGGCCACTATAGGGCACTCTCTGGCGAGTGTGGCCAGCTGTTCGCTGGTTGTCCTTGTACTAAGGCAGCTCTCGATTGAGATCGTTGCATCGTCGTCATCCTCTTCCATAGCGGCCTGCTGAGGACGGATAAAAGAGGGTGGGTAAATCGGAGATCGCACGACGTTACCGACGACGGCTGCAGCTAGCTTACCAGTTCGGTGGCTGTGCTAGTCGAATATTTAGTGGCCTGTGCCGTATTGTCCCAGTCAGAGCAAATGCTGATCGGTGTCACGTCGCCGTTATCCTCGCGCGTTGAGCCGCGCCGTTCTATCACACCGTGACCAGTTGGCACGCCATCTTCGGTTTTCGAATGCGTCTCAGCCTCTGAATTCCTCAGAGCAAACGGGAAATTCAATCCGGCACCTGACGCGCTTGCAACCATTAATTCACCGGTGGCGGGATGGTGATTGGGCGGTACGTTGTTGGTCGGGTGGGTGAACAAGTTCAGCATGTATCCGAACTGGTCCGCTCTTCTATTGCCATCCACAGCAGCACCGAGACTGCTGCTACTTTGCATCACGCGGAAGCAGACGTGATCCGTGTTTGGTTTGTTGTGCATTCCGTTAGAACATAACATAACAAGTTGGTTTCCTGTTTTGTTTTTTTTTCATTGTCAAATGTTCAACTCATCCGAACGAACAAAATCTTATCCCTATGGTTCTACCCGACATCGTGCGTCGGATGTGAAAATGTGCGAAAGAACGTAACAAACTGAAAGCTGCACGAAGGTTGGTAATGAACGTGCTAAAATGCCATCTCGAGATAGATGAGGGATCATAGTGGGAAGAATCAGTTGTGTGAAGATTTAAGGTTATGTAACATATGACAACGGTTTGAAGACATAGACTCTAGTCAGGTTTAGTGTTTCTAGTTTGTTCAGTATGTTTAGTTCAGTCTTTGCAACTACGACATCAATTTGAAGACTAAAAGATATTATAGTGTGGCAAGGAAAACCATGACCGAAACCGACATGTAAGTCACACGTTGCTACTATACGTACATATGGCTTTCGTATGTTTTATTTAAAAATCCAATACCTTAGCATTGACTATTAGTCGAGCAGCTTAGCTCAAAGTTATATTTTTTGCCGCTGTTCACAGGCGTGCTGTTGAAACAGGGCCCTAAAATCGGCTATCCGGAAAATAAGCGGCAAATAATAAAACGGAAACGAATAACGAACGGAAAGCAAGGGAATTGTGAAAAACGATGAGAAATTAAAACTCCGCAGATACCAGTAACTATGGTAACTATAGCAAACACTGGCGGATACAGAACAACTATATGAATTGTGATTGGTAACACGAGTATTGTTGTTCTCGTTGTTGGTCGTACCCATAAATTACTTACCTGGTGCTCGTGATACTGGCGGACATATCGGTGCTCGCCAACTCCGAGAAATTAGGTGACGAAGGCCCTCCGCTCGATAAGGCGCTTATGCTACTCGTCATGCTGGAATGATCACTGCAGCCTTGCCACCCAACACATGCATGTCAGTGATTATGATTTTTAGACCCGACCGCCCGGTAGAGGCATAAATGACACAATTCAATTGGCAACCAACAATGCATGAGCAGTGATTAGTTTAGCATAGACAAGGAGATGAAAATAGGTATAGATACAAATGGGCAGAACTATAAGAAATTATTTTTCTACAGCAAGCAAGTGAAATTACGAATGCTTTATAAGGTCTACACTCTGTTGTACAAGAACGTTAGTCATGTGTATGTTGGGTGAATACACATGTGTACAACATAAGCAATATTCTGTAAATAACAAACCAACCTGATTAAAAGCTAACGAGGGTAAAGCTTTAAACGATCATTGATTCTGCATTCGGTTGCCGGATTACTATTCAAACAAATTTCTTATAAACCACAAATAAAAATTAATGCTCGCAATATTCGGACACAGTTAGAGCCTTAATCTTTGTTGGCGCAGCAAATAAACATAACCCATTTTCAAAGGAATGAAATTGTCAACTATATTAGCACGCAACGCAAACCCATGAGAGTAGACGATAAAATAACAATAATAAACGAACACAAAGATTTTCGTAACTATTATTTTAATTGAAACTATAAATACTATACTTAAATTACGCTTTTTTTTGTAGATCAGGTTTATAGCACACGGCGGGCATCGCAGTTGTATCAATTCCAGCAATGGTATTTATGCTTCTCGTTTTGAAAAAGTGACTTAATGTCTAATTTTCTCTGACCCTCGCTGGCAATGTTGTTCGTTTTTGTTGAAACTCTGGCAAACTACCAAAATGCCAAATTTCTTGTTTAAAGAGTTCTTGACAGGCGTACAATGGTTGCAAATGTTCTCAGGTTCTACTTGACAAGAAGTCAGCCGCTCCGAGGTGTCCAAACTGTGTTAAAGTGGTAACTTCACTGTGGAATCTCGTTTTGAGACCATTCAATAAATAAATATTTTCTCAATTCCAGCGTTGGCACTACCTAACGTCTGTTTTTATCGCATACCAACTGACTTTAACTATGCGCCTTAAATGTTCGCGTTTGCTGATGGGATGGGTTAACCTCAAGGGAAGAAAGTCCCCGTGATAGGATGGGTTAGCGAGCTGAAAGCACTCAAGAAACCCAACGGCAACCTTCGCCATCGAGAACACACTTGCAACAGCCGTGCATGGACTTTTGCGGAGCGACTTTACGGATTCATTTGTGGGAGTTAAAACGAGGATTTGTAATGTATTTTACCTTTAACCTGATTCATTCTGCAAGCAATTGTATTGCAGTACTTAATTATCGAAACAAACTGGCATAATAATTTTAATCAACCAGGGCACCATGCGTTCTATTATTGGTTTGTATCGGTTGGCGCTTTTTTTATCCATCGACTATACAGGAAAGAAAGACAGAGAACGCATTAGTCATAATAGGCTCGAGTCACATTCGACACAAGCTGATAGTACATTACACGGGGCGGTGGGGGGGCACAAGGCCGGTGGCTCGTGGCTCTCTGATTTGTACGAAAGATGGGCTGAACGTTAATCGTCTAGTTTGTGATAGCACGGTCGTGAAGGAGTTACAACATTTAAAGCGATAACGCATGCCACACACCATCATGCCAAGCACTACCGACTGACGCACTTACTCTGCGATGCTCCAGGAGCAGCGCCAATCGGGACGGCAGTTGCATCCGACGGCGCGGTCAAAGATCCTGTTGGACGCAGTCCCAGTGCCATCGAGCTGGTGCCTACGGGAACCGAAGTGGATGGTTCGTCCGTCCCTGGTTTCGTCGACGGCAGTTCTGCGGTGGCCTCACGAACCACTGGTTTCACCATGCCGTTCGGTGTACTAGGGGAAGCTGCTATAGCGATGCAATTATCTGCCAGCAGTTCGCCACTACGGCCCGTCGTTTCCTGTGACATAGCGCTACGTGCCAGACCTTCCAATGGTCCAATCTGGGGCGCATCTGTATTCCGCAACGGCTGGCAGACGGGGTGCTTCGGTGGAGGTGACGAAGCTGGCGTTTTGAACAACGATGTCACCGTCATACGGTCCAGGAACGCATCGAGTTGCCGTAGCGACAGGGCGTTGTGCAGCGTCTCCAGTGGTCGAATCGGTGGCACACCGCCGAACCCTGCGGGGGGTGGGTGCAGTGTACCAGAACCAGGCCGTAGAAAATAAAATAAATCAAAGCAAAACATAACGGGATAATATCCAGCACTGTAACGACTTCATCTTCATCAGTCATGTAAGTCAGCTTCCGCTTGTTTTCACTCTCCAAAGAACGGACTGGGCCGTATTTATCAAGTTAATATTTTCACATTCCTTTACAATTTGCCTTTTTTTTAGAGTATCACGGAAACGGAAACCAACACCATCAGGCCAGCTAATGATCGACTTACCAGACGGGGACGCGGTACTGGGAATCATGTCTCGCAGGTTCGGGGCGGACGAGCTGCCGCTGATGACGGCGGTGCTGAACAGGCTGTTGGTGCTGGTGGCCATCTTCTTGCTGAAGGTACCTAACATTTTAAAGTAGCTCATCTGGCCAGCAATGCTGTGCCGCTGGCGTCGGATTGCCGTCGTCGCTGTTGTCCCAGTCGTCCCGGTCCCGGCGCCGGTCAGGGACAACGAGGGCGCACAGTAGCAGCAGTCGCAACCGCAGCAGCAGCAACAGCAGTAGCCGCCGCACGAGCTTTGGCTAGAGGACGTCGAGTTGGGCGAACCACCGTGCGGTACTACCGTTCTGGTGCCCGGTGCCGTGCGACTAGCAACGCCAGCAGCAGCGCTGACGGCTCGGGCGGCACCGTCGCGACAGTGGGCACTGTGGGCGCAGCAGCACGGGCTGCCGAGTCCAAAGGCTCCACTGTTCGACGAGGGTGCCAGTACGCTGGGGTCGCTCCCGTTCGTCCTTAACGGTGCTGCTGCTGGGGCCGCGGCCGCCAACGCGGCCGTCGTCGTCGTAACCGTCGGCGTCGTCATTCGGCAATCACCTCCGTCTGTGGTATACGATTTAACGAACAGTTTGGTCGGACAACGGATAAATGAATTGCGGTTAATAACGACAGGGACCGCTGGCGGCGGCGGCGGCTGTGGCGGCACACTCGCGCTGACTGGGACACGGTTAGCGAAACAGAGCGGGTCAGGGGAACTAACTGTGATGGCGTGAATAGTGTTAGCGGTACTGGTAACAGTAGCAGTAGCACTAGCAGTGTTAACGCACAGGTCAACGATGGAACGGTTGGTGAGGTTAGTACCGCCATTAGCAAAAGTAGTGATAGTAGTAGCAGTAGAAGTAGTAGCAATTGTTGTGACAAGATTGGCCCGGGTATGGAACGCATCAGGCGTGGTCAACGGTGCGGAAATAGGAACAGCATTGGTTGCATGCGGCACCATTAAGGGGGGGACCGAAAAGTGAGTGTGGGACGGGAGGTGGTCGTTTCCTTGCTGGTTAGTGCCCATCAGCGAATCGTCATCGTGACCGCTGGCAGCAGCGTAAGCCACTGCCGGTGACACTGCCGGGAGTTCCGCTGTTGCACCCGAGTCGAACGGAGGACGAGAACGACGCACGAACTCTCGGCTGGCATCGCACCGCACCACCGCATCCTCATCCGGCGGCGGAGTTGTAAGGGACACGAATACTACCGCGCCGCTCGCTCCATCTTGCGCCGAAACCAAATCGAGACCAGTGGATCCACCGGGTGGCAAGGGCACTGGGCGACTGTGTTCATCATCCACCCAAGCCGGCCCCAGTGGCAACGATGGATCACTTGCGTAGCGCGTACGTCCACCGATCGGGTAGTGCACTAGCAGTGAACCGCCCAGCAATTGCTTGGCATTGGCCGTGTTGGTGCGCCCGTGCTGCCGTGGCTCCACCAGCGCCACCATCGGACTGGACGAACGGCTCACCAGCGGCCGGTCGTCGGTTGAGAAACTTCTTGCGACCCATCGGCAACACGCGCAGCAGGTGCCCAACTTGCCCAACTGGACGACGTCGTCATGCCACAGCTCATCCACACTGCGGGTGGCGATCGGTACCAAACCTATGCGACGAAAGTCGCTCGTCTGAGTCGCTTTTTCTCCGGCATTCGGGCCACTCTGGGATACGAGATCCTTCACCGGTTCGTTCGAGAAGGTGTACGAAAGCGAGCGACAGATTGGCGCGTGGCGGCAGCACCGGTAGGGCAGCCGGCGCATCAGCGATTCTGACGAGGGGCACGTGGCGGTGTGGCCATTGCGGATGAGGTGGCGGTCATCGTGACAGTGAAGATGCTTGCAGCTGAGACACTCTCCATGATGGCCGAGTGCGCTGTAGTAGCGCGAGTTTTCGCTACCGTGACTATCACTGCTATCGTCGCCTTCTTCGGATTCGGAAAACGAGGATACATAGAAATCCTGCTCGTCCGGTTGGCGCGTAAATTCGCTGATCGAGTCGCAGCTATACGAAGACACCAGGGGTCTGGTATACAGCATAGCCGGAGGTACTGTTTCTACCATACTCTCACTCGCCGACTGTTGGTCTAATCTGATGTCCAAAGTTTCATCTCGATCGTACCGCACCACCGCTCTTCCTTTCGCAGCCGAGAGTGTGGCGTTTTCCATCGAGTGGGCGTTCCTCGTTCGGAGCATTGTCGCGTCCTGCATCGGAGATACAGGCAGCGGCTGCTCATCAACTGGCGACTTGGCGATCTCTGCGCACCTTGCCCTGGACATATCGCTATCGCCAGCAGGGAATCCCAGAACTCGAGCGATACCGATGGCGCACGGCTTCTCTGGTTCCAGTGCCTGGGCATTCTGCAGTACGCTCTCGTTCAATCGTACTGTGAGGTCGACAGGACAACAGCAACGGAACCACCGGCAAGTGTCGAATAAATCACAAAAAAGAAAACTTGCAAACGATTACATCCAGAAAACAATTCACAACAAAGCACTCGAAGCACAGGGCATTTGCGTACGATAGCGTTAACGCACATATGGTATGTAGCAATCGCGTGAATTAGTTAGCATTATTGTTCAAATTGTTCAAGGTACGCATGGAGGTACGCACCGCCAACCAGGAACAGCATAATGAAGCCGCGAAACAGAATTGTCAAACAGCCGTCAAGCGAAGAAAATCAAATGGAAAAACAGCACGACCAAGCGCGGGCCACAGTGGCCGAATATTGTCCGTGGCGGAGAACGAAACAGTGTTACGGTTGGTTGATGTTTTCCGTAGTGTATGTGCGCATGTGTTTGTTAATTTTTTGTTTTTTCCACTCCGTGCCAAAATAGACCGCAAAACGTTGTTAGAGCAACACGAACACGAACATAAGAATACTCAGAAACAAACACAAAAATATCAAAGGAAACAAAAAACGACATATTCCACACAAGAATTACCGAAGAAGAAAAACGAAGCAAGGTTTTAGTGTGCGCATGGGACGAGTAAACAGAACAGAGAAAAAAGAGCAGAATTATGGAAAGAAGAAAGAAGAAGAAAAAAACGGAGTTCGAGATAAAGGTAGGGAAACAGATATTCTTCATTGTTCGACAAATCTTAAATAACCTAATGAAAAAAAGAAGATCAGATTTACAGAGTTAAAGTATTTTGCTTTTATGTTTTTACACATTATAATATCTGCACAACGCACAGTCAGAGATTCAGTGCAGAAAAACAACCACGACGGAGGGCATACTATACGTACGTTCTAGGCGTTGCACTTTTAAGTTACAACATCCAAAGCTCCGTGGCGCCGATTGAACATTCTCAATGCGCGGCCCCCAGGAACGTGTAATCGTGATAAATTGTGAACAAAGCTAAATAAATAAATTTAAACTACATGAGAAACAGGTATAAAACAAACCATGTCGAAATGGACAAAATTATGCAAAGGGAACATAAAAGACGAAAGAATGGCAGTAAACAATTGCTTTGTGGACACATACAAACACATACACGGACACATTACACAACATACTGACTTCGACATTCACTATTGCCATTAACTTCAACAATACCTTCACTGTACCAATCACACATGTTGACAAAAACGAGCCCGGTTAAACGAAATACGGCGATGTAAAGCGTAACATTCATATACAGGGCGTTCGTGAATTGTCGAAAAATGTTTTAACAGCAAAAAACAGAAGCGATTCGTCGTTCTAGTGTTGTCATTGTCTTTGTTGCCCAATGCAGTGAAGCACATTGCACGGTTCTGAGATAACATCCATGTAGGGTAATATCCGTATATACGTTGATCAAGTGAGGGCCAATTCGACAGCTGCCCGAGATCGAAAATGTAATCTGCCTCTTTCTCCGCGACGCCTGAGCTGAGCAGGGTGCGCGGGTGAAGAAGGGTGAAGTACGCGGGTGAAGAAAATCATACCACCCACGCGTGAGGACCAGACGCCATAAACCACTCCCGATATCAAGTAAAAAAAAGGAAACCGAACGCAATTGCTACATCCATTTGTTGTGGGATACCATGAAAAGGAGATGTGAAACGTAGTAAACATTTTCAATCAAAGTGGTGATCATAGTGCAAATGGATCACTCCACACCAGGAATAAAAATTGGAACATGAAAAGGACACGGTGTAGCGCGGTTGAACTATATGGTGGAAAATTGAATGTGAATGAAACAAGCTTGTTAAGGTGTAGGAGTCGTCTGATTCAGGCATAGCTCGGTGAAGGAAACGTGTGTGCATGGGCGTGGGAGTTAACAAGCGATTGTGTGCCGTAGCGCACCGGTGAGGAAGCTGTTTCTAATTCCAGCACCAACAAGGTTGTTAACAACAAAGGGGAAGGTCACATTCGTATCGCAACCCGTTGCAAAATGGCGCACCGAAAAGAGTGACGGGAGGAAGGAAGGTTGTTGACCCGAGATTACGAAAAATAGACCATTGATTGAAACAAAAAGATTCCACCAAGAACCGGAAAAGAAAATCTTCATCGCCGGACTGAAAGACATTCTCTCACGTTGCTTCGAGGGCCGAGCTAACGACGATTGCCCATCAACCGAGGACACGGATCAACTGCCGGCCAGATGAGTTTAGTTTGCTTTGTTTTTGTTTATATGTTGCTGCTTAAATCAGATCGGATAAGTTAGAGGGTTAGATGTGTTGCAATTCAAAATAGGCTTAATCGAAAACAGGCTTGATTCATCAGCGCTTTACATACGTAAAACTATTTTTGAGTTAGTAAATGGTACGCTACTTGATTATGTTTTATAAATTCTCACTCTCGATGTAGACAATTGACTGTATAAAAATGAATTATTTTACTTCTAAAGCACACTGTTTTGATATGAATCCAAATTCATGGTATGAGCAATTAAATGTATCCAAAATTAATTTTTTCGAACTAATTTGACATTGTGTCGGACCATCTGCCGGAAATCGAATTGCGAGACCATGTCAAGGATAGTGAAGACGCAAAGAGTGGAAACTTTGGATGAAGTGGAATGCTCCGTTATGTATTATACAAAAAAAAACTAAAGTAAACTTTCCAATTTTGCGCTTTCGTTACTTTCACTTCGTTGATGCCTCGAAAAACATGTTGTACCACGTGAGAGTCTGGAGTCTAAGAGTATATATTAAACTTAATTGAAATAGTCCAACATATAATATGAAAACCATTCTAATTTAAACTAAACCAGCATTTGACATCCTTTTTACATTTCACACAAATATCAACAGTAAGCTAAGTGCATGAAGGAGGCAGACACAAGTAAATTTGGTATGATTTGGTATAATTTGTGTACATTTTTGAGGACGTATTTATCATATATATTAAATCATATCATATCTTTCACACAGTATCCATGAAAAAATGTTGAAAAAATTTAGTCCACGAAAAAATCGTTGACATTAACACACATTTACTCTCTAGAGAAATTGGCATTCCCAAGGCTAAAGCCAGTGTGTAATTAACGTGTATGAGCTCGTCCTGCGTATGTGTCAAAACAGTTAATACAAATGTCTTTTAATAAATAAGGTACAGTTCATTTCTCTAAGATGTCTTTTAATCCAATATGTTTGAAATTTTCGAATTTCTTTAAATGCTGGTTTCGATTAAACTGGAAGAGTCGTACGGCTGGAGGGCCACAACATTCAAAACACTAATGTGCAAGCGCCGCTGCTGCTGATATTCATGTTATAATCAGATATAAAAAACCATAAGTAATGAGAACAAATAGGGAGGAAATTTTAACACTTTAAAATCCTAATATCGATGCTGCGAAATACCTCCAAAAACCCTACCTTGTAGCTAAGCGGCTTATGTTACATTTACATAGTTGTAACTTTAGCACCACATCTAATTAAAGCATATCACAAACCAGGAGTTAGTATGAAGGGATGCTAGAAAAGGAAATGGTATACATGTGAAATGGTGCCGCACTGCACCAAGGGCAACCGCAGTAGGAAAACCGCTGGATTTTTCAATGAACTTTGAACTTTGTGTTCCACCGGTACATTTTTTTTAAAAAACCAACCACGGTTAGGTTAGAGAAATGTTTGCTTGGCTACTTTTGATACCTTCTAGGAAATTTTATAGAAAATCGTGTAGGAAGCACCTTAAAACCTATGCAAAACGGGATTTGCTTTAACCTGTTGTGACACGAAGATGGTTTCATCACAAAAAAAGAATATTATTAGGATTTGAAAATAATTAGATCCGTTACAAGCATGTTTTCCTAAAAAAAACTCTATTACAAAACAAATCTAAATTGTACATTCTTCACAAAATTCAAAATAACTTGTAGAAGCTAACGTTTATCTGAAATATGACAGAGGCCTTTAATATTCTTAAATCCTTATTTAAGGCAGAATTCTTATCCAACTATTGGAATTGGAATTTGGAATGATTTATCTCTCTTCTCGATCTCATTGCTGACATGCAGTTTTTTCTAGTAAATTAAAAAAACAATGCCACAGATTCCAAAATGTCATCACAATAGATGCCAAGAGAAGAGATCCAGAAACAACTCTCTAGGAAAAATAACGAGCTGAGAACCGTTCAGAGTGGTAATGTAAAAATAATGCAAAGTAAGGAAACCTGGTCCATTACCTGTGTGTTGGTTTAGTTCCGAACGTTCTCCGTGTCCATGCGTGCAACAATGTGAGTGATGGTCTTTTGCTGTTGAATTTTATTCCCAGTCAGGCGGATCATACGAACGTGTCCCGAAAAAAAAAGATGAAACATTACTGCAATGCCTATATACCTCTTTTAAAACATTCCGAATATTGATTTAAAAAAAACATGGCATAACATCAGGAACAGAAAATCATCAAATTACCTTTCGCACGACGGCTAGAATTCTTTGCGCAGACATGGTGATGGTGATGATCGTGCGACGCGGGCTGCTCATGTTCGAAGGAACGAGCTCGAGGCTCAGTATCCGGACTGATGGCACGTTGTTGTTGCCCGCCTATCCCACCGAACATTCCGCATGAGCCGCTTTGATTATGTTGCTGTTGCTGCTGCACTGCAAGCTCCTCGCTTAGGCGCTTCGCAAGATCCATTGCCTCGTGCCCAGACACAGTGTGGCACGAGCCAATCGGGATCGGTGAAGATGATTTCACCTTTCGCGTTCGGCGTTCTTTCATCACCATACCAACGGTCTGACCTCCCACTTCCGATTGGGCCTACAAGTAATCAAGGTATATTTTTAAAAAAAAGTTTGTTTTCAAAGCTATTCGCTGCTACAAGATTTTATTGCTAAATATTTTCCTGACCTTTGTTCCATCCCAGAATATCGTCTTCGATAAAGTTTGATGTAGCAAGACACTGTTTGAGACCGAACACTCTTCCTCCGTGTCGTTCTCTTCGTCGATACGCGACGTAGAATCTTCATCACCACTCTGTAAAAATAAGCAAATAATTATTATATGAAGCCATCGCTGCCCATTCCGAGTGAAGAATAAACTTAAAAAAGCCAAACAACCATATGATATAACCACCGTAAAAAAAACTTTTCTCGAATTCCCTTTTCTTTTTGATTTCTTACGTAGTTCTTTTTTGTTCACTTTTTGTTTTGCCTAGTTCTTTTGGTACAGTAGTTTTAGCCAATAGCACTTATATGCTTGTTTTGTTCAAACAGTACAAAATTCTTTAGTTGGTTTGGAGTAGCTCTAAATTTAAAACCATAAGATATCACGTGCATTCATATACATACTGCATTCTTCGAGGTAACGGAATCGTTTCGGCTGTGCGGACGAAAACCAGGGCCGGGTGGTAAATTTTTTTGTACACAACAATTAACGCCTGGGCTGAAATGGAGCTCCACATGAAAACGCTCTTCTGAGCTAGGATCCTTCATCGGGTCTTCGTACAGCATGATGACTATCTGCGACATATAGTTCAATTCCGACACCATCGATACGTACTCCATCGCTCTGCGCCATTGCTCATCAGTGTTCATATTAAGCAGTCCGCCGTGTCGGAGTACCGTTAGCAATGAATGCACGTGGCTTTCGCTCGTGAAATATAGTCTCGTTCTAACGTGGCGACCCGGGCTCGATACGCCATAGCTGTAGCGGGGGTTCAGTCGGTTGACACTCTCGTTCCCTCCAACCTCCTCAATGTTACGCTGTAGATCGGCTCGAATTTTTTTTAACAATGGCGTACAGATTCCCTGGCCGATAGTTAATTTTTCGTGCATCGTCAGTCCGTATTCTTGCGGTATAACTATGTCCGCCAAGTATTTGGCTGAAATGTATAGTTCTTCGGCCAAATCGAACTGTAGTGTGTGCTGGTTGTGCTGCAAGTCGTATTTGATGCAGTCGTAGATGTCCGGTATTTTCGAGATGTCGTAGCTCTTGCTTTTGGTGCAGAAATCCTTCTCGATCTTTCCCCATCGGCGGCCCATCAACTCCCACGTTTCGCCGTGATACAACGTCGCGTCGCGTGTTTTCGGATCATCTCGCTTCACCGCCACTACCGCCATCAGCGAACGAATCAGCGAGTGGACGTGGGAGCAGCATTGCACCGGGTTCTTTACGAAATTCATCGCCAGGTTAATGCTGATCGCGTTGCCTGGATTGATGGCGCTCCGATCTTCGGCTGTAAACTCGCGATCAGTCTGCATAAGCTCGTGGAGGCGTGACTTGGCCATGTTCTGGTACTTGCTCGAATCACAATCATTGTCGAGCAATCCATTCGTGTTGGCACTCTTCACCATCTGCACTAGAATCGGCGTTAACTCACCCTCGAGCGCTAGTAAACCCTTGGCGAAAGCTGCTGCTGTCATCTGGACGCGACCCTCGTCTGAAGCGTAGATCTTGAGGTCATGTCGGAAGGTTGAGTGCAGCCGGAGCAAACCAAGTCCCTGCGTTCCGGGTCCTTCGCTTACGCCTGGCTGCCGGCTCTGCCCCCCTGGGTACATGCACCGAAAGATGCGACCCATTTCTTCCGCCTGAATGCGGCCAGCCGGTGTTAATTCGCCACCCCACTTGAGGATCAGCACCAGCGAAGGTTCTTTCGGTACATCTGCTATTGACCAAAAGCAAGTACATGAAAAATGTTGATTTTTTATCCTCTCGTATATAAGGCCAAATAGCAGTCATACAAACAATTCATACATGCAATTTCAAGCAAACGATACATGGCGTGTAGTGTAGTAAGATGTGCTTTAAAACACAATAAAAACGGCGTGAGGACATACTAGCGGCAAAAAAAAGGTTGTGAGCCGTCCTCACTGTGCTTTGGCCACACCCAGACATTCTGCATTGCAAAAAATGTTCCAACTGTAGCAAATGAAGCAAATGGAGCTCATGGAGAGTGTTCCGTGGCTGCAACAATTGCACATGGCCCCGCATGTGCACCCATTCCGATTCCATCGAAAGCAATTGCCATTATCATTGCATCGGAAGAGAGCACTATGAACTGTCAATACTGGTATGCTTTGTAATTATTTTTAAGAAGACGCGTAACGCATAATAAGCCTTGTACATTCATCAAACGGCATGCAATAGCATGGGAAAAGGCACGACAAAGAAACAGATACACCAAAGAAAACAAAACGTACTGCAATCATGTTTACCATCGTCTGAGCTCGAACCACGCGGCCGTCCCTTGGGTTGATATTTCATTTGCACTTTCCGATTGATACCGGAAAAATGTCCGTACCTATACCAAGATCGTTTCAATCTTTAGTGGCCCCGTGGTGATTGAACACCACCGAGAGATACTCACATTTCCAACACGCTTTTGAGCTGCTCCAGTTTACTCTGTTTCTCCTCAATCTCTGAATCAGCGGCCTTAGTCTGTATTTCCGCCAACAACGACCGGGCAATGTCCAGGATCTCCTGGAGCTGCTTCGGCCGCTTAAGTTTGATGTGCCCGAATCGGTAGCCGTCGTACTTTTCAAAAATCTCGAAAAACTTCTGATGGCGCACCTCGACCTTCATCTTCTGTTTCGGCGTGCGGTCCCCGTGTCTGATGACGGCAGTTACACACCGTAGTTCCATCATCTTACCAAATGTCGTTGGTACAATTGGCGGATCGTCTAGTTGAAACGGAACCGACCACGGTATATGCAGCTGAGGAGCCAACTCGCGCAGTATCATATTGCCGAGTATCTTTGCGCAGTCATCGTAATACTTGTTCGAGTTTTTCACGAAACTGAAGCCGTTCACGTCGCACACGAACGATTTACCATTGGCTCGGAGCAGATCAAACCCGCAAACGGTTTGTTTGAACGCGAGGCACACCTTGCGCGAGATCAGCTTTTCCGCGTTGCTCAGGATCACAGGGTATCGAATCTCTTTGCCATCGCTGTCCCTTTCAACCTTCCCATCCAACGCTGGGCTCTTTCTCGCTTCGGCATGCGCATAGTCCGGGCCGACCGTGTACACCTTCACATCAGTACCGTCAGTGGGCATAAAATCTTCGTAAATGAAAGATCCCGTCTTTCGGACGCGAGACTCGGGCGAGTAAACGCTGCTGCGACTGCCAATTTTGCGAAACAATCGTTGACTGCCACCACCAGCCGATGTCGGGTAGTAGATGTAAATATTGTGATCCTCTGCCGAGACCGGTTTCTCGACGAACGGTTTGTTGAAAACAATACCGTTCACCTCGACGTGATCCTCCGACTCGACCAGCTCGTGCTCTGCGAAATACGATGAAGCGTATCGATACTGATATTAATCATTCATCTATACTAGTAGAAGAGTTGTTGAAAGGATGTGTTTTACTTACGTTTTGGATCCACAGAATCGCGATCGAGTACGGCATAGCGCGGTATTTCGATGCCTTCGTGTTCAAGGATTGCATAGACGCGACGACGGTCCTGATGGCAGAAACAGGTTTTTTTTAATCCCAGATTTTATACAATAACCACAGAATTATACAAGGTCACACCACAGATCTATCGAAAAACACGCGGTTTTTCTTTCTTTTTTTTATTTTATCAAACTTTCGCATTAAACATCAGAATGGAGCCGCCCTGGTGTGGCGTTGACGACGATTGTTGGCCGACATTAACAAATACGAATGAGCAAGGTGTCTGTGTCCCACGAATACGGAATACTATACCGACCTGTATGTCAAACTGCATGTGAAGATTGTTGATAACGTAAGGCTGACGCAGCTGAGCGTACTGAATGGCTTTGTCGAGCGGAAAACCCTTTGAATGAAACGAGATCAGACAGTCGCACTGCGGCCATCGGTCGACCGGCTCATGGAGAATAATTTCTTCGCCCAGCACCACCATACGGATGTATTCAAACTCCTGCAGGCGCGTCAATATCTCCTTCATCGGTTTGGACTGCGACTTCTTTGACATGGCACATACGGCCACCACGACTTGCTTGCCAGAGGTGGACGATTCGTCTGAATCGAGCCCATCAGTCTGCTCGAGATCGCCCTACAAAGAAGGAAAGAAAAAACCGAATAACGGAGCTTGTAAGCAAAAAAAAACGGTGGGAAGTGAGCAAACTGCATGTTATCCTTTTCTATTACTTCATAAATAACTGGCACCTTTTTTTTTGACGCGTTTAGCCACTACCTTGACACCCACTGAAAAAAACTCAGCGAATTTCAGTTGTCTAACAAGCGCAAAACTAAGTGATGCGAATCGGTACCACAAATTTTATTCATGTGCACGTTCACTTATGAATCGTTGCTTAAAAATAGAAGAAATAAAATATTTAAAAAATAGAAAAACTCAGCATACATTGATGCATTCATCACAGCCGCAGAACTCGTAGTCATTCGTTTCGCTCTCGGTATCGCTCGTGTACATGATTTCGGAAGCGCCACCGGCATACCGATCCGCAGCGGACACATCGTCCTCAAGGACCTCGGACGTCTCGGCATAATTTCGTTCCGTTTGACTTTTCGACGTGGAACCGTTCCGATAGCGAATCCGTCGGCAGCATGGTTGCTTGGCCGATCCTGCTTCAAGATCGACAGTCGGAGACTTCAGCTCGCTGCTAGCCAATGTCGACGATGGCGGTGATGAGGATTCGGAAGAGCTTCGCCGTAGCCGATGCTGCTGTAAATGCCGGTGTCCATCGGTGGGCCTTCCACGGCGGAATTTGGCCAGGCGCCACCAGTCCCGTAGCCATGACCATTCCATTTATGCTCCAGGAGAACTACAATCACTGCGCACCACGCAGGCAGACAATAACTCAACACACAATCTTCGGCCTCGAACGGGTCACTATTTCTTGGCTTATCTGGCGACAAACATACACACCGTACCTATTGCACCGCCCCACTACTTTTTTATCCACCAACAGGAGACAAATTCATTCTGCTTGAGAGATAGTAGGATGGCGCAGGGCGTTTGAATATCTTTTCGTAAACACTGTCACCTGTTTTTTTTTAAACTTATGTCGTGCAAAATTATATGATAGAATTGTTCAACTATTGGACCCTTTGGAAGTGGTTCGTCCTTTGCGAACATCCTGCGCTCTGCGCTGCACAAGATTCTGTGCAAAAGACGGCTGTTGTTCACTTTGACAGTGCCTTAAACTTGAGTGGACAACTTTCAGTTGGTGTTCAAATAAATTTGACCCATTTGGAAACTAGACCATTGGCACCAACTTTCATACCCTTAGGCACCTGAGGCACCAAAAACCGACAATTTGCGAGAGGATAGTGTTAATTGCTGATACACAAATGTTGCCGAACGTTTCTCGCCTTTATTTGAACTACCTTCCGGTGCATTTCCGGTGTCTTCGATGCGTTTGGAAGTAACCGGCGGGAAAGCCGACCGATTTGCGCGCAGCATTGCGTTCAAACCGGGTAGCTCTATAATTAGACACCGATTGAAGATGCGCCTAACCCTCGGTATCAAATCCGATTGGGTACGAAATATTTATGATCGAAGTAAGATGCAGATTCAAGGTGCCGATCGCCGGTAACATATCATGTGGATGTGGACATCGGTGGATTCAAACGTGTTTCTCAAAAAGCGCTTTTCAAGCACACAGCTACCAATGCCACAAAAATGCTGTGTCTCTGTGGTGAAAATTTTGGAACATTCTGCTCCCGAGCAACGTCAGTATTTCTCGAGTCTGAAGTGCTGACGCACATAGATGTATTTAGCACACTCTAATTGACATCAACAGCCAAAGACCAAAGAACAGCTAAGCTATGCGGGAGCGCTAACAAGCGCTGAAACGAGAGATGATAAGATGTGGAAACGACTTTAAGACCGTGCAGCGTGTGTGGGGCTATACGGAGTGAATTTCTGCCACTCCACTCGAGATCACGTTGCGCCAACATTCCGTCGACTGGAATCGATCGTTGTGAGACGACTTCTGATTCAGCTCCTGATTAATGGCCAACAACTCATGGTTCCGATTAGGTAATAGGGGTGAAAACTTTGCCACTTTTCACTGCTGTGCCTGGACGAAAACCATGTCCATTTGCAACTAATTACTTGACCACATGATTGCATTGCATTGGGAACTCACACGCGAACAGTACTTTGAGGGGCCAGGTCGATTATCTTATCTTGCATTAGACAGAAAAAGGATGGCTTTGGCCCTGAACGGTCGAACATTTTACACATAAACACGCACTTCATGGCATGCCTTGAAGGCCTTTAAATTTAACGTAGATAACACCACAGGAAATTAGGGAAACAGCTTGCTCAGGAAACCCTCGATTGCGGACTTAAGACGGTTATCCAGCACTCGCAAAGCAAGTCCCTTACCGCAATGTAACAGCGGATTAAAGCGCGAGAAAGATAAATCTGTTATACAGGCACGCACGCACGCACGCACGCACGCACGCGAAACAAGCACGCAGTTTGCGTAAGCGCAGAGTGACGGTGCACGCCAAAGCTGCTCACGATTCGGCGTATGAGCGGGGACTGGCTGTTTTGGTAACAGTTTGAATTTCCTGGACCGTACTGCGCACCAACGATGCACACCTCTCGGCATATCGCAGACCCAGCCAGGGCCAAAGATAAATAAACACTGATCTGCCGGTCTGGGTTTTTTTGTATTGGAGCAAAGCAAACCAACGAAACAACATAGAGGCGCATCAGCTAAGAGAGAGCATGTGCTTGATTGATCTACCTCTACGTCTAAGTGCTTATCAGACCCACGAAGGGTGATGACAGGGCGTAGGATAGGGATTGTACTCCGCGTAGTCTACCTGTCTGCCAACATTGTTATCGTCAAAGTCATTTACTATCACCGCCGCACCTTGCGTAGGTAAAGTCTGAGCGACAGCGTAACCATTAGGCAACAATTAAGGGTGTACGCTGTTGTCCACTATGATTACGATTATTGCAGCGACCTATCTCTTGCTGCTTTTCGTAACCGACCTCTGGGAAGCTCGTTGGCGAGGCCGCCCGGTCCCTTCAGACTTAGCTTTAACAACCTTCCGCCCAAGAGGCTGGGGAGTATAAGAGATGCAAGGGAGAAGAGAGCCTATAGTATCCTTCTAGAGCCGTGCCACTGAATCAAGGTCAGTTCAGTTGGGGGTCTATCCCCTCTTCCCTGTAGTCCAGTCCGTTCCTGTAACATTAAACCAAACCCCTTCGTTGCCGGGTTGTGTTCGGCGCAGGATCGTCAGCCATTCTCTCGTACTGTTAAGTGACACTAGGCTCTCTCTCGTGTGCTTGGTTGACGATCGATCAGATAGCTGGACCCATAAGTTTGCTGAGAATATGATTCAAGCACTACTTAACTAATAAATTGCAAATAATAAGGATTTACTACAAACACTTTGTACTCACTATGTATTCATACGTTCTGCAATCCAAGATGTGTATGATAGTTTCCTAACCCATACATGTGAACAAAAGAAAATCCAGTACATCATGAATAACTAACCTCATCGCCAACGTAGAATCCGGGCCGGCCGGAGGTAGCTTGAATGGCACCGCCTTCTCCATCACTGGAAGAAGCCTGCTTAAGGCTGTGGTAACCACTTTCCAGTTCAGTGTAAGACATCGCAGTCCCTTTTTACAGTCCCACTTTTCGTGAATTAACGTTCTTAGACAGCTCAATAAATATCACCGCAGCGGAACAGTAAGCATGTACAACGATGGACGAATTCTTGAAAAGAATCTGGCATTTTAAATTTTTTGCACCACACCCCGTCGGATCGTGAAGTCACCTTCCTGATCCTTTGCCTTTCTACTCGGTCATCGTCAGCGATCTTCATCATATTGAAGCAAAACTCGATTTGAAACCATTCCCAAAGCGAAAGTCAACCCACGGAAACCGAATGCTACATTGGGAGTCGTAAAGAGCTACGTGGTGCTTACGATTTTGTATTGGAATGTTGATTGGCTGATTGGTTGATTGGTTGGTTGGTTTGCAATGTAGTGTTAGCATAATTTTATCATCTTTCGCTTTACGAGATTTCCCATACCCACTGCAATCGACCTTGAAGATTTCATAGAAAGCTACGGATGCGCTTGGGAAAGCAATCGAAGCCAACGAATGGTTAGCGATTCTTGAACAGTTTACTGCGTTCTACGACAAAGCTAACCAGCTGCAGCTTTGCATTATACAATAACACTAATTAAGGGTGCTGAAGAGCATTCCGTCTCCCTTGCCCCACGACCTTTACTAGCTAACCAGTCGCGGCGGAGCACAAGGAGGTTTTCCCGCATCGGGAACATACGAAAAAAAAAATACAACACTGGCTGTCCACTTTTTTCAGCCAACACTCCATTGTAAAACGTTTATATCGAACGTTAAAGGAACACGATTCACGATTGAGGGTCACCTTGACTAGTAAGGATGCACTTGGTGTATTGCGTTGGTTTATGGGCAACCTCGTGTATTGCTATTTAACGAACAGGCCATCCAGGACTAGGGCTATCACAAGGACCTTCCGTCGTCGGCACGGTGCGGCGGCGGGGTCGGCGGTGCAACTGAATGTATTGGTTTGGCTTTACGTTGTGTAGGGTTGATTCACTGCACGGTTATTACCGCACCCTGCTCAGATACGGTTATCATTAAAAGTATTCTTAATTCAAGATCAATTCGGCCAAGCATAATTATTTGAAACCAGAACATTTCCCCACCCCCAAAACCCCCGCCTGCCGAATTCGGTTCGATTTGCTCGAAAACGTTGGAATGGGACGTTACGTATGAGACGTTACGTTACGTTTGTATGGGAGCCCCCTCCCCCCTTCCCGGTGGTGTGGGAGGGTCAAAGTTTCCTATTTACAATCCGGGGTCGCAAAACTACGCTGGGCAAAATTTCAAGCGGATTGGTTCAGTAGTTTTGGAGAAAAGGCACGGACAGACAGACAAACAACCATTTTTATATATATATAGAATAAGAAGATATGAATAGTTCGAGAGAGAGACAGAGAGAGAGAGAATGCAAAACAAATTGTTGATTTGATCATTTCTTCAAGATCCTTCCTTGCATCCATCCTTCCAATTGAATGATCCTTCAATCGTGAATGATTCGCACGCGCTGTCATGAAAGAAACAATATCTATACCAATTCTCAATCACAACGAACCCGTAACGTTGCGGCGCAGGACTACGAATGGTTGAAGTCAGAGCGATGTTATAGATGGCCGGGTGTTGTATGATACGTTGCCAGCTTAGGACTTTGTTGAATGTGTTACATTATGCAACGTTATATGGACAGCGGCGCAAAGTTCTCCGGCAGGTAAGTTCTACATTGTACTGGGTGCAAATATACATTCTCTCGCAGTGTTGGCTTCGAAAAGCCTTCCTTCAGTTTTGATCTTTGAGATCAACAAGCAAGGCATAGGATACGTATAATGCTCTTTCACATCACTCTGGCAGGTGTCGGTGCCGATTGCCAACTTCAAATTCGTTGCTCGACCTGTTGTCCTTATCGTGTCCTCTCGTCTTGCGATTTACACTCGCATTTCGTTTGACAGCTTGACGTACAACAATAACACCGTGAAGGGAAGGAAGCGAAACCATTTTTCTCTCGTTTCTGTCACTCAGGGGAGAAAAGTAAACTTCATCTGGCCGAACGAGGGCTACGTATCCGCGGAGTGTTGTAATCCGCTCGTTCGTCTGTCGTTCGTTCGTTTTCCCCCCGTCGATCGATTGTCCAGCCTGTTCGAGTCGCGGACGTACGCGGCACAAGGATGGCATTCTCGGTGCTAAACACGGTGGCTAGGCGGGCCAACTTGGGCGTTTATGTAACCAGCGGTCTGCTCAAGAGCGCGGCCGCTTTACATAATGTACAGCCGGTGCGTGGCGCGGGCAAATGGTTCCCGGACGAGGAATTTATCGACCAGTTCAAGGGTCCGGTCATGTACCCGGACGAGGTAACATCCCGCTGGAAGCTGCCACCGTGGAATAGCAAGATCGCCCCGGTGGAGAAGACAGTGCGGAACATGAGCCTAAACTTTGGGCCCCAGCACCCGGCAGCGCACGGTGTCCTGCGGCTCGTTCTTGAACTCGACGGCGAAACGGTGATGCGGGCGGATCCGCACATCGGGCTCCTGCACCGGGGAACCGAGAAGCTGATTGAGTATAAAACCTTCACCCAGGCACTGCCGTACTTCGATCGGCTCGACTACGTTTCCATGATGTGCAACGAGCAGTGCTACTCTCTTGCCGTCGAAAAGCTGCTCAACATCGATGTTCCGCTGCGCGCCAAGTACATCCGGGTGCTTTTTGGTGAGATTACCCGCATCCTCAACCACATCATGGCAGTCGGGACGCACGCGTTGGACGTCGGCGCGCTAACACCGTTCTTCTGGCTGTTCGAGGAGCGCGAAAAAATGATGGAGTTTTACGAACGCGTTTCGGGTGCGCGTATGCACGCAGCCTACATCCGACCGGGCGGTGTGTCCCAGGACCTGCCGCTCGGGCTACTTGACGATATATACGAGTTTGCGTCCAAGTTTGGTGAGCGGCTGGACGAAGTAGAGGACGTGCTGACCACGAACCGCATCTGGGTACAGCGTACCGTTGACATTGGCATCGTGTCAGCTGAGGATGCACTCAACTATGGCTTCAGCGGTGTCATGCTGCGCGGTTCCGGCATCAAGTGGGATCTGCGCAAGTCACAACCGTACGATGCGTACGATCGGGTAGAGTTCGACGTGCCGATCGGCACCAAGGGCGACTGTTACGATCGCTACCTGTGCCGTGTGGAGGAAATGCGTCAATCGCTCCGTATCATCGACCAGTGTCTCAATCAAATGCCCGCCGGCGAGATTAAGACGGACGACGCAAAGCTAACACCGCCTTCGCGTGGCGAAATGAAGCACTCGATGGAGGCGCTCATCCACCACTTTAAGCTGTTCACGCAAGGCTACCAGGTGCCACCGGGGGCAACGTACACCGCGGTCGAAGCACCGAAGGGCGAGTTTGGTATCTACCTAGTGGCGGACGGTTCCAGCAAGCCATACCGTTGCAAGATCAAGGCGCCCGGCTTCGCACATCTTGCAGCCCTCGACAAGATCGGTCGTCACCATATGCTGGCTGACGTGGTAGCCATCATCGGTACGCTGGATGTCGTGTTCGGAGAAATCGATCGCTAAGTCGGAACACGGAAGCCGGAACGCAAGAGCGTAATTTTAGTTTTGCTGTAGCGTGCGCTCCGATACAACACACCTTCACGTCGCTGTGGTTCGGCGGTCGAGAACGCTCTATCGGTTCTCGTTCCTCGTTGAATCAACAATCAAGATCAGCTTTCAGCATTTTAACAATAAATGAAATACGGAAGGTTGGCGAGTGAAGAGTATACAGCAATCAAACAAATGATAAAAAGCAAATATCGGTACTGTGCGAAAAAGCAAATGAATTCGAAGCAAAAGAAACGAGTGTTAACTATTAATAAATAAAACAAGAATAAAAAAATATGGTTGGTTTTGCGTTCCAAAAGCCATTTCTTTCGCATGGCTTAAGCAACCTGTCTTTAGTAGGCGGGTTTTTAATAACATCTGCAACATATACTGCGTGTTCCTTTCGTGATAGTACTAAATATCCGCCGTTTAAAACAAAATTGCAGGTACTATGCACGCGTTTCCGTTCCATTTCGACTGTTTGGGTCGTCCAAACACAGGATGCGTGTTCCTGCGAAATCAGTGCTAAATGTTGGCGACAAACCGAAAGCTTCCGAGGTGTTAACGGCCTACCTAAAGCAGTGTAACGAGCCGCCATGGACGTCTTATTTCATTAAGGTAACTTTAGAAAAAGCGCTTAGTTTCAACGAGTTCACCAAACGTAAATTTTAAAAAGCTAACTTTTTTTTAATTTGAAATGAAAATATATTATTTCTAGCACCGTGACGTAATAAACGATCAGTTTGGTAGGTCGCACTTCAACTGGACCCTCGATACCGGCACTAACTACCATATCTTGCGGACTGGATGCTTTCCCTACATGAAGTACCACTGTACCAAGCGCCCCATACAGGATCTGAGACTCGACGACTACTTTTTCCGTTGCATCAAAGTAGTAAATCTGGGCATACCGCTACTTTTTTACGGGCTGGCAGCTGTCTCTCTTATCCGGCATATCGAGCATGTCGAGATGGGTAGCTACGGGCGGGTGCCGATTTACTTTCTTTATGAGGAAGACAAAGGTTCACAGTACTGAATCTTAATCTATTCTCCAGTCAGAAAAAAGTATGAAATGTAATAATGGTGTAAAATATATCAAATAATCTCGAATAAGTAATTTATTATAAATACGACTCAGTCCGTCCTTCTAAGATTTTAAAAATACCATATTAAACCATTTAAAACTAGTTCATTTGTTTTATTGCAATTCGTTCGCCAAAAGTATATACGTATCGTGTGTTGGTATGCGGGCCTCGGATGCTACGTCCCTGTGCTTCGCGCGTTTTTACTTGTCTTATAGTAATTTCGTTTAGAAGACTACCGCACAAAGCGTATAACAATTGAACCACTATGTCGCAGGTTAATGAAAAAAAAGTGTGAACATTAGGATAAATTATGAAAGAAACGTTTTCTTATCGTTTTTTTTCAATCTGAAAGCACAGATTCCTGAACAGGTGCACAACACAGCATTTATGTCGGTATTGCACGTCAACAAATAAAGCATCCATTCATGCGAAATGAAATCATTAACTCTGAAAAGTCTAGAAGGAATCTGAAAAGTCTATAGAAATGAAGGTTTTATATATTTAACTTTAACATTACTCATCCATCATTATATTTGTATCCGTTGATTTTTATTTACGGGCAACTTGATCATCGTTTTCTTCTCGTGACCATCTCCATTGCTTTCCTTTAACTTTTCCATTTCTACATCTTCCTACTAATTGTATCTTCTCTATTCCTTCTCCTGTATGCAAGACAAACGAAACAATTGAAAATAGCCCAAAAATCAAGTCGTCTCCCCTAGAAGCGCGTTGTAGGTGTCGCAAGTATGTACTAATGCAGCTCTCCCAAAGTCAATCACGAACTCAAGTGTTTCTAAGAACTGCAACGAACGTAGCTGATCGAATAATTAAACTACTCGGTACTCCTTTCACCATGTTGTAATGGAACGTTTGCACGGGGAAATGAGAAAGAAAACATGAATCGCGATAAAACTCGAACGTAGCGTGTTGCAATAGATAGTATATCTTACAGTGTGGCTTCTTAGTGAACAAAGCACAAATTCTTAATTCGTCTACATTTGATCGTGACATTGCTTAGCTCGTGGATGCGAGATTTATTGTTAAATAGCGTTTTCAGTAAGGCTTCAATTCAATCATACATAATCTTGGCTACTCATATATCCTATAATCTACAGCTTCTAAATACTGGTAATTAATATTTCTTCTTCTGAAAGTGTGTATGTGTGTAGCTTTCATTTGTTTTATTTTCGATTTCATTTGTATTATTTTCACTTTCATTTGTTTATTTTATAATGTAATAAGGAAATTCATTAAAGTTTCACCGAGGCTCGCGTACCTTGGCTATGGCGCGTTATCGGTATTAAGTGAAATGTGGTAAGTGTGAAAATTTGTCAAACAAACTACGAACAAAATAAAATTTGCGTTCAGCTCTTCCATCAGGGATGAATTTTATAAAATATCATCTTTTTCTTTGACACTTTATCCTCTGCTACAATTCAGTGTGGAGTAGAAACACATCTTGTGTTCTTTTCTTTCTTTGACCGTTTCGGATGCATAAACCTAGGATAATGGTGGTCTGCAGTTGCTCATTCATCTAAAATCAGCGGCTTAGGATAACGGGTTGCAAAGGCCGAAGCAATGAAGCAACACAGCACCATCGGCGACGCACGACGATGTCGTTGTTGTTATTATCATTTGAGAGATTTTCAGCATGAAGCTTCCTTCATCTCTAATCCAACGATGTCGTTCGCCGCATTTAATACCTGTAATAGTTGGGTTTGAAGGGACCCGCCTTGTTGAGGCCCATGTACCGAGCCTGTTCGTCGGTCAATTCCGTCAGGTGCGCATCTAACGTCTGCAGGTGCAAGCTCGCCACGTACTCATCTGCAAACGTAAGGTGTACGAGTTGAAAACAAAACAAAAAAATGTACTAACAGTGGATGAAAAAAGTGCAACGAAGTATACCCATTTTCTTCGGCAATAGGTAAACGTCGGCCTTGTAGCGTCCGGGCGGTGCATTGAACAGTTCGATAAGGGCGAGTGCCTGGGTGGCGGCGGTAATCGATGCCACAAATGAAGACACACTCGAACAGGACAGGTTCACCAGCCTGCCTTCGGCCAGCAGAATAATGCGTTTACCGTCGGGGCCCGGCCATATAATGTGATCGACCTGCGAACGCATCTTCTCCCACTGCAGCTCTGATGTGCGCAAACTGTTTACATCAATCTCAGTGTTCGAGTGACCCATGTTGCAAACGATACACCCGCTCTTCATCTTGTCCATGTGCTCGCGCGTTACAACGTTTTTGTTACCAGTACAGGTGATAACCACGTCGACCGTCCGAATCACTTCGTTGAGCTTCACTACGCGGAACCCATCCATGCACGCCTGCAGCGCACAGATCGGATCGATCTCAGTCACGTAGACGATGCAGCCAAGACCCTTGAGCGCTTGGGCACATCCTTTCCCAACTTCTCCGTAACCGCACAGCACCACCTGCTTGCCGCCAATCATTATGTCCGTTGCGCGCTTCAAGCTAAAGAGGAACAAAATATAAAGGAATGCTCACCTGTCTCGAACGGCACCCGTACTTACCTGTCGATAACGGATTCCTTGCAGCTATATAGACTGTCGAACTTGGTCTTGGTGATGGCGTCTTTCACGTTCATGGCCGGCACGGTCAACTTACTGGTCTTCGACAGCTGATACAGCCGGTGAACACCTGTCACACTCTCGTCTACGATGCCTTTGATCATCTTGAACATAACCGGATACTTTTTTAGCATTAGATGCGTCGCATCGCCTCCGTCGTCTAGGATCATGTTAGGCTGCCAGTTTTCGGCGTGGACACATTTGTCGATACACCACCAAAAGTCTTCCTCAATTTCACCACGCCACGCAAAGATGGGTACTCCACTTTCGGCTAGCGCAGCTGCCACCTCGTTCTGTGGAGAAAACCAACCGGTTGACGAGAACAAATAAATATGACAGCAAGATTATACAAAAAGAAACGGACTCATACAATAATCTTTTCTATCCTAAATCGGAAACGGATCTTAAATTAAAATAAAATAAAAAAGAATTCATGTACACGCTGTAAACATTCGGAGGCATCAAAGTTAACAAGGTCACCTCCGTCCACTATTGTTTGATTTCGAAAAACAGATTACATTGCCAGAAAAGAGCAAAACACGCCAATCAAAAATAAGAATAACACGTGGCGACTGCCACGTGAATCATATACGGCCTTCACGTTTCCATGAAGCAAGCAGCTTTAAACGTGGGAGTAAAATTCTGCCAGGTTTAAAATTTAAAAAAGCCCCGCTGATAGAGTAGTCGGTAACGCTCTTCGCTGTCAGCGCAGCTGGCCAGGGTTCGAATCCCGGGACCGGTTGCGACTCAACCGGCCATGGTTTCGATTCCCGATACCGGCGCTGACAGAGGGGGGTTGGCGCGGAACTATCAACCCCGCCCGTAAAAACGAACTGTTATAGGTAGCACCAGGGATAATTGACATTAACAATTGTCTGTGGTGCAGGCCAAGACCGCACAGCAGTTGTAGTGCCAAAGAAGAAGAAGAAGAAAATTTAAAAAATGCAGTTAAAAACCCGATGCAAATTGTGCCTCGTCCGTAGATCAACCGTCTGCGCTGCACCGATTTATCGGGTTTTATGGGAGATACGTTAATTCGAACCCTGATCCTGACAGTGCAAACTGATCTTGTTGAGTACACAAATTTAAGTTGTCCGTTCTAATAATTATGCTGAAAATGTTACAAAAAAATCTTCTAAAAGAATTTCGCCTATTTGACGGGGGAAGATGATGAAGGGGTTGCATTCAATGATTGGCGGACAGCAAACCTTACATCATATATGATGTAAGGTTGATGGTTATGGTTGATGGTTGGTTGTTGATAATATATTTCGGAGTGTCGTATTTCGGTTGATCATATATATCAAGTGTCGTGCAAGATGTTGGCGTGCTTGTACTTGAACATTGCTTCGTGATTCTTTCCACCGTTACATCCGGCACAGTCAATCGTAAAACGTAAACTACCACTAACTGAACAGTCAGACACTGACTCTCTTTATCTATTTCGCGTATACATTTATGACTAGCACGTCATAAAGTGCTGTGGAAAAATGAAAAAGGTACAGTGACAAGACACGCTTCGCATCCAACGTTATCTTTTCCATCGGTACCGTCCCATTTAGTGGCCACTCGGAGGCCCTATCGCACGTTATCTGTTTCCATCGACCTTCCCGATCTTACCTAGCGGCACCCTAGGCCCCAGAGACACTGTGGGCATGAGCTGTGCAGGCGTGCGAAGCAAACACGCAAAATTCAAACGCGTCACGCTTTTCAACACTTCCTCACGGCAGCAACTGTGCAAAGAACAATGATTGATACCGTTGTGGAGCCACAGCGGCGCAACCTGTTGGCATGCACGTCACGTTGCCCATCATTATGAACCTCCAGAAGCACACTTACCTGTGTGGAGTAAATGTTGCAGGCGGCCCATCTGACGTTCGCGCCAAGGTGGATGAGCGTTTCGATCAGGACGGCCG
Organism: Anopheles bellator; assembly: GCF_943735745.2. Taxonomy (NCBI): domain Eukaryota; kingdom Metazoa; phylum Arthropoda; class Insecta; order Diptera; family Culicidae; genus Anopheles; species Anopheles bellator. Next base: position 3,943,184 of record NC_071287.1, read on the forward strand.
TCTGGGCGTTGATGTGCGTACAACCGACGATGTTGGCACCTTTCAGCGGTTTGTCGTCGAGCGCCTGCTTGCGTAGTCCCATGATTCCAGGCATCTCCTGCTCGGCGATCTCGATCTCGTGCCGTCCGAACGCATGCTGCTTGATGTTTCGAACGCAAAAATCGGCAAACCCCTTCGAGTTCTGCTGTACCTTGTCGCGGGGTGAAAGATCATCCTCTTCCGAGCTGCTCTCGGTGTATGAACCTGGGACGGAAAAACCATCATTTTCATTTTGTGTTTTACTCCGACAATCGTGGAAGCTTATGGAATGCAAATTTTCAACATCAATTTGAGTGTGAGGATATGAATTGAGGAATTTTGCGTCACTGGTAAAATCTACGGGCAGCTAGTAAATTGGCGTGCAAATCGCTACTCCATTTCGGCGCTCAACCCTTGCGCACGTTTGGAATTGATCTCTTGCCACAGCTTTACGACAAAAGCAACGTTTCTGTAAAATGTACTTGAAACCAATAAGGCACAGCAACACTATTCCATACTCACTGGATACCACTTACTCATGCTCATCTTGCTAGGTGGTTGCTGTGTAGCTAACTGTGTAGACGTCGGTTCTGCGTCGATCGGCGCTGAACGATAACTGCGGCCAGTCCGGTCGGTTCCACTCGTAGCTAGTGACAAACGGTGCCCGCGGGGTTGCAACACGCGGTTGATATTTGCTGCTCGTCGCTATCGTCGTCGTTGTTGCGGCAATAGTACACGAAGTAATTGGCAATTGTGGTTCTGTGTGGTCGCGGCACGCTGGTGTGCGCAGCAGTATCGGTTGATCGTGTCGTAAACCGTGGCTTGGTTCGTGTCGTTCCAGTGCTCAGGAGATGTTGCTGATGGTGGCGGGTACGGGAGGAACGGAAGGATGAAGGTTGCCTGCAACAGAGGCTGACCAACCGCACGCTTAACAAACAGACAACCAACACAACCGTCAGACCTGAAGGGTTTTCACTGTGGGCAATGCGAGAAATTCCTAACGGTTGGACCGCTTGGAGAATGGCAGCTTAAAATGTCACTCGTGAACACACTAAAATCACCCCCCATAAAACACGATACACACAAACACACACTCTCTCTCTTTGCTGCAGTGCACCCGCGCACAGGTTTGCACAGGATAAAACTAGTGTATCTCGGACGACACGCAGAACAGTTGTGCGCAAAAACCGCGGCGGAGGTCCGCCGGACTATCAATCAACTGCCGACCAAGCCAATCCACACTCGACCGTTGCTCGAGTGATCCTGATAATCGAATGCGACAAATCACGATAAAGCGAACATATATATATATATGGGCCAATATAAATGACGATTGAGCGGGCTACTGATTATGCAATGGCCGTGTCTGGCTGGTCTGGAACTAATTTCTGACTAATAACGGTTTGCGCTGGCCCGTGACTATTACCGTATCAGAATCCTATCAAACTACAGTTAGACTGTACCACTGTAAGGGTTAGGAAAGTGGTTCTTAGTAGTTATGTCGGGGGGGCACCGCAGGGTGTACTATTTTGGTGAGAAACTTGAGTGAAGCAGCACGTACTGTTATCAGAAGTGCAAAGAATGACCGCCTTTTCGCTGACTACCCCACTCCTGTTCTCGCTACTTCATATAGATAAATACAAATCAAGAGCCACTTGCGACACAGGGTGCGCGCAACGGCATCGCTCAACGAATGCGGGTCTATCTAAAGGACCCTCAAATTGAGCAAGGCGCACGGAATAACAGAGGGGTTGGGCTATGGAAGAGTTTAATTAATATTTACGATTCTGGGCCACCGGTTTGATAAGATCGGCAACGACGGGACAAAAACCTCTAATTTGGTTTTTGATACCGGCGGCCTGCTAGTATCCGGAATTCGATCGCACAGGAGTTGAGTTAATTAAACCGTGCCAAGTGGAGCCAACGGGGAAGGCGGGCATTGGGCTCTGATTCCCAATTCGGGCCATCATGCGTCATAAACGGTCGCTGGGAGTGCGATATGTTCAGCGAAACTGCCGGGAGGAAACCTCCCGCCCGACAGCAGGTAGAAACCGGTTCAAACTAACAGGCTGTTGCAGTTGTGGCAAATATTTGAATATATGGGGAAGCACATTTGCCAGCTTTTTATTTTTCTTTGTTAGAAAAGGGATGTAGCACGAATCATTGGGTCGCTTATTGCTTCCCACGTTCACACCCTGAACGGTGGTACGAGCGGTGACTAGTGATGCCGGTTTCGTTCCAGGTGTTAATAACTTGCTAACAACTAGCCTATTCACGGATACGTTTTGAGCACTTTTCTCAGGCTATCTTCGCTTTTTTGGTGTGAAACTTAAGCCAGGTGTTCAACATTTGATCCGTCGTCTGCATAGTAGACACAGGTAGTGTCGCTGCTTTGGACAAACGTCATTCTCTTTCCCCGTGGAGCCTCTGGAGGTTCTGTAAAGCATAAAAGCGCTGAGCACGAGGACCTCTGGCTGGTTACAGATTAGCATTCTCACGTAGTCCCAAGTGACCTTAGGTTTAAGGTGATTTCGCTGACCTGCTACCACTACGCGCAACAATGGATCACGTGAACAGAGCGCGATTCGCCGGTTGCAAACTTTGAGAGCAGGTCTGGCTTTAAAGGTTCTACCGGGAGCGCTGAAGGATAATCTTGTATAGCAAAATCAACTACGCTAGGTTCTCTTTCGTTCCGAAGGTGTCGCAGAAGATAGCCGGGCGAGCTGTGCAATCCGGGAAGGATATTCCGACTTTCGAGGGCAACCGTCTGACGACAACTCGTGTAAATCGCTATTGTATACTTTCTTAGCAACTCCAACTATACTGACGAGTAGGTGAACATACCGGACACGCAAAACAAGACTAAAAAAAAAGATTTCAGACATACATACTGATTAACGCATCCGTCAGTCGGCGACCAGATGCAATTATTACAGAGCATTCCCACCCCTATTGCCGGAGACGGATCTTGGTGCTGATCTGTACGAAGAGATGAACTATATGTTCAGTTCTAGTAGATCTTGTTAGTTACAGTATTCCATTTTTGCATGTTTATTGCTTCACATAGTTTTTTTTTCTCTCCGTCCTGTTTTTGCATTACGTTGTGCGGGCTTGGCTGATGATCAATGACAGCAACATACACTCGAGCTCATGTTTGTTTCTCGATGAGTGCCTACGTGTGCCCGCGTATCGCGGGGATCTTCGTAGGAGTGTGTATCACATGATCTCACTGATAGTGACAAAAACACATCCGTGGCAGTGATGTTGCTGTCGGCAGAGTCGGAGAACCGAAAGAAAAGTTCGTTAGGGAAACGATTTGTATCCAGCAAAAAAACCCCAGGCACGTACCCGTGCGAACAAAACCGGCTTATTGCATCACCACGAGAGGGAAGCAGGGGGGTATTACAAACGCACATCTTTGTGCGGCGATCGAATCGGTTGACTGGGTGCGATCACGTGATGCTAGGGAGATATCCAACATCAGTCAACTGACCCACTTACCACCGGGGCCAACGTGGTCCATTGCCGTCAGCGAAGGTTGAAAGGGGCATATCGGAAACATTCTGCCAAGTTTGCTCGATATGTGTGCATGATCAACGGTTTCTAGGGCACGACTTTAATTACATTGCGAAAGCTTCCCGGTGCAAACACTTGGAGAAGTACCATTCACTTCGCACTGCTTCACGGTGGGTGAAAATTTGTGTATGCATACTTCACGCGGACACCAAAGCAACCGACCGAGGGACCGAGCACGCGTGCCACTGCAAGGAGAGTTTCGAACTGGTGCCGAAAGATCGGAATACCACCAGAACCACACAGGTACCGAGGCCATAAAAATATAGAAAATAGAAAAAACATAAGTACAATAAAATGTGTTTGTTGTCGCAATATTTAGAAGCTGCATCCGCAAAGACAACCGCTGTCCTACAGAGTCGAAACGTGGTAGGTTTTCCAGCAGCGGCGAAGTTATACAATCACTTCATTTGCGCGCCAGCTCGAACGTGAGCCAGCGAAGAAACTTGTGCCAATTGCCATTATTATGCGCCACCAACCACCAACGCCATCCTGCTGCTGCGAGATGGAGATGCAGCAACGATATTGACTCGCTGGTTAGTTTCGGAGTACCAATAGCAATCGACGAACCTCGAAGCCAACGAATGTTCGGCCGTAGCATCCCAAGTATGCCGATGACAGTGAAGCATGACCCACTTTCGCTGATGCATAGGGCGATTCTAGTTTCGACGGGGACACAAACACACCCCGCTAGCCGCGTAATGAACGCCTTAAGCATAAGCGGCGCTTCAAGTCGCTTTTCGCATTCAAATCCATACGAACGCCAAGGTTATGCGGCGCATCCCGCATAACATTGCTCTGTCCTATGCCCGACGTAGCGTAGTTGTTGAAAACTGAGGACGAGTGAAACGTGTGCGTGCGTGCGTGCGAGTGTGTCTATCCTGGAGCTACCGACGTTTCACCCATGCTGCTCAGGTGGTTGCAGGTGGCCTACAGAGCTCATTACGAAGAGAAGGTTTTTAAACCCCCACACCAGCTGCTGCAGTTGGTGTCAGTTTGCTCCGTTCCAATCAAACGGACAGCGGAGGAAATGTAGGGCACGGCGAAAACATCAAACAATCCACGTAATTGCAACCATCATGTCGATAGTAATTCAATCAATTCTTATTCCAGAAAAAAAAAACATTTGGCTCAATTCCTAGTGCGCTTTCCAATCCTGCATCTTGCGTGTGGCCTTAACCGGACGGCCATGGCTACAGCGACTCTATAATAGGTGTTTTTTTGCCCTGCGACCTGCAGTCAATTACCGACAAAAGGACAAACATGTTGGCGACGTGTTGGAAAAACAGCGTACCATCACAGCTATGGCATGCTGCGAGGCGAAGGCCACCCATCCGTACGCGATATCCGGCTGGCCCTTAAGTTGCTGTTGACACAAGACGACCGTTTGGCTGAATTGGTTAGCGGTTCCAGTGCTTAGGAGGGCACTTTCATCGCGCAGTTCTTGCCCACCGAAAAACCGCAACAGCAAACAAGTGGATAAACAAATCACAACTTACGTGCTACCAAACTGTACACAACGAACCGCATATGCACTTTTTCACTCTACGACTGATGCGTTTAGCAAACATATGTACATATCGACGAGAACTGTGTTTGACGTTTCGTTCCAGAGGATGCGTGACGTCTCGTCGTCGGCAAAGCGTACACTGCGATACACGCTATAGCGGTGTTCGAAAAAAACAGCGTCCTGATTGGTTTAACGAAAACGTTAGGACGTTAGGATGATTTAAATACCAGTGACGACACTATGGCCCTAAAGTGTTTAAATACTGCTTCCAGATTTGTTGAAATATTCCTATATTCTACCGGGGGCTACGTTATAGCGTGCATCCAGGTGTAGGCAGCAGCAAACAGCAACCCTCAATGGAAATGTTAGCATGTTGCAGGTCGATACTGAAGATAGTAAAGGTATTACATAACATTAATTAAAGATCAAACTCTGTTATTGATTTTTACCCTTCGCATCGGTATAATTCGGTAACCCCCATTCCTATGCCTCCCTATTGTTTCGAATTTCGAATAAAGACAGTGAACATAGAAAAACATTTTTTAAAAACACGGTGATGGCAGTTTCGTTTAGTTAAGAACAATCTACCACAACGCAACCGTACACGGCGTATTGGGCACACACGGTCATTTTGCGATGCAGTTTGTTAATTTAAAGCTGATATTGTACTGTTTCGCGTTAGAAGATAGTGTCCTCCTCAACCCTGCGATTACCGTGTAGCGATGCATTTGTAACTGGGAGGCCACACGAAGCGTAAAAACTAGCATAAAATTAATTTGTAATGCCAAACTGTTTACGCCTCTGTCAAAACGTTTACGAGTCGGCCGACCGCGAATCCAACACTGTTAGCAAACGGTTTGGCATTACAAATTAATTTTACACTAGTTTGCACGCCCCGTGTGGCCTCCCAGTAAAAGGTTCTACTCGCCATCATTTGAAATGGAATCGTTTGAATTTAAAAAAAAAATACGTTGGTATTGTCACGCTAATATTGTTATTGATTTCATACTATTGCACACTTCTTGGCTAGTGCTGCTGCCTATTGAGTGCCTTGATGTGTTCCAATTTCTTCTAACAAAGATTTACTGTCGGACTGGTTGACGGTTAGCAAAGACATTGATTGACACACGGTTCTAATCTGATTCATTCGGAGATACTTTCATATGATGTTTGCGCCAACTATGGGTAAACTATGAATTCTACAACTAATTTCCGCCATACTGCTACACAGGTTAATCTTAACGACCGTGGTTTTTCTTGTATCCCTTGAGAGATTGTGGGCATGAAGTTTCTCTCATCTCGTGATTTGTCTCCTTGCGCGTCCATCTTCAGATGCTCTGTTTCTATTTTGCTGGCTGGCTTGTATGTTTTTCGATTTTTGTTTTCGGCAGGAGAAGGCTTATAAGTGCCTAAAAAGCAGAACAGTCGATCCAGCCAGTCAACCAACCCGACGGTGATTCCAATCCAGTGGGTTTGAAATTGAACGATTACCGCTGGCTTGAGCTACCGTGCGTTTGAGTGCCACGTTCACCGCTACTGCCCCGGAGAAACTGGAATGAACTGGATACGCTGGATACGCACACATACGCGTGTACCGTGTGACAGTTCGCCGTCGCTAGCAGATGACTTGCCTGCCGCGGCCAACGTCAAAGGAGCGACAGATAAATTCTCGTTTCAGATAATCGCCCCTGTCGATCGCTATCGCAATTTATAGTGAAGTGCGCGGCTCGTCGTGTATTCTTATCAGTTTTGTTAAGCAAAAGCGAAATTTGGTCTCGTTGGTAGCGGACTGTGATTAGAACGGAGTGTGGCGTGTGACTGAAGAGTGGTATTTACGACCGAGCGGTGCATTGTAGGACCTATCATCAATCAATCAACAATTGATACCAGCGACGTGCGCCCCAAGCACCGGGCCATTCATGGATAGTTTGTTTGCATCGCAAAGCCTCAGGTAAGGCGCAGGGGGCCTAGGATAATTTGGAGAGGATGCGCACACGTGCCTTTGTTTATGTTAGGACTCGGAGATCTGCATAAAATGTTATGTGTCTGGGTTTCTCCCGAAATGATATCATCATCATGAAATGGCTACTGGAAAACTGGTGTGATGTCATCCGCACAGCTTCCCCCGTAAGCCTGCCGAGCCGGCAAAAATACTGCTGCCTGCCCCACGGCATACAACTTCCGCTGCTGCGAACGTCATTCCATTTTATTTTTTCCAGTTGTAGCATCCAGTTGTTGATTTTTTGTTGTTTCTGCCTTCGAGTTCGAGGTCAAACTCACTCGGTTCTCGGAAAATGTTGGCTAGTTCTAGCGCCGCTGAATGTACATAAGCTACACATTGACAATGAATGGCCCTGCTACGGTTCGATGGCGTGGCGAAACTATTGATTACACACGTCGCAGAATTCTTTTTCTATTTCCGTCGATATTGTGAATCAATGCCGCCGAAAGAACGGCAATGAAAACCGATCGAAGGTGTATCAGCGGTAATTTTTCCTTTGGTCTCTGGGCCACCGGTTCCAGTTATCGGTCGCAGTTAGCTAAGTACTGTTTATATTGTTTAGATTAGGCTCCATGCTTATTTGCTTTCTTGTCCTAATTTTTTACTCCCCAAACTGAGGAACTTGAGCCTGGCTAATGTGGCTTAACATTTTCGAAACGTGTTAATTTGAGAATTTCGAAAGAGCCCGAAACTTTCTGTTCCCCGCTAGCCTTGGCATCGTAAGCTGCAATGGCCTTCTTATCGCGTAAACCCGTAGGCGCCTGTACCATATCCGATGGAATGGTGTAACGCGTAATCCACTGAATGGAGTTTATCGTCGACCCCCAGCCCCGGCAGATTTGTGATATCGACACTGGGACCCTCCGATAACGAAGCGCACCAACCGGGAATTGGAAAAGCCAAGCTTACCTGTCACCAGCCGTCCCAGCTAAACACGTTTCCGTTAGTTCGCAGCACGCCAAACACCCCAAACACCAAAGCTCATAAACCTCCACCATCCATCCTGCGACCCCACTTTCCCCCCCGCGCCACCCCTTGTCAATAACCCTACAACCTTTTTGGCTACCCCTGCAAAGGGTTGCCACCCTGCATTGCCACCCATCTGCCCAAAGTTGTGCGGGATAGTTTTTCGTAGCTTATTGGATGAGAGAGGGAATGAGAGAAAAAGAGATCGAAAGCGAAATACAGCTTATAAACAACAACAACCCTGCTACACCTATAACGATGCATGCATCCACATACAACTCAAAATAAATCTATCGTGGCCCGTTGGCCGCCATTAGAAGAGTGCACAGCTGGGCAAATTTACTCGACTTCCAGTGTCGGTTGGATGCGCTTTGCGGTTAGCTTACCGCTGGCAATTGTGCCATTTTGCGCGTTTATTTGTGATTGATTTTTTAGGCCACCCGAAACTGGAGGCCAAAAGTTCTACTGAAAATTTGTGACAAAACTAAGTACACTGTTATTGGGCTGCAGGAATCCTTCCTTCGTTGCTCTATGAACTGGAAGGCGGTTGGTGTAAATGGACGACAGTGCCGTTCTTACCGGTGACTAAGTTCTTACAAGATCAGCGGTTTACGGTTCGTGTTTGGTGAAATTGAACAACATACGTAGGTCTCTGTAAAAGCAGGTGCACAGTACCAGTGCCTAGAATCACAACAACCAATGACGACAGCTGTTTGCACTTCCAAGCAGTGCTACAATGGGTAGTTCCAAGTTCAGCGATTATAGCTGGAGATGGTAAAGATGGAAATTTTCCTACGGTGGTGATGAATACTTTACTGCTACTGATAGCACATTGATGTTGAAGTGAAGTACTTTATTTGTAAACTTAACTTCGACTACGTTGCGATAGGCACTGACCGGCGCAGTGGCCCGAAACGCGTTGCTCGGAATCATGTATTGCAGAGGTATGGCATAACGAGAAGCTCAACTGATACCTATTGTTTGTTTCCTTTTTTGAATTCTTCCACCGAACTTCATGGCATAAAATGGGGGTTTAATATGGTTACTTTATTTCCAGTTAACCAGCACGAGGACAACGACTACGCGGGCAGCGTAGGGGTCGAGAAAGATGATGTATCGTGCGATCTAAGCGAATTCGAGGACGTAGTCGAACCGCTGAACCGCACGCTACAACAGCAACCCCACCGCCCGGATGCTGTGCCGCCGTGCGCAGCGCCCACCGCACTCTTCACTGACAGCTACTACTACTGCCCGCTTAGCCACGAGTACTACCGGCGACTGCCGGTTCCCGACTGCTGTCATTACGACCACTATCAACCGAAGTACTCGCACAACACGTACCAGGAAGTGGACGACGAGATGGAGGAAAGGGAAAGCATCTATCTCGACGCGGTGTCGGTCAACTCGGACGGTGCGAACCGGAAGTCATTGTATCTGTCCCGCCAAACCGTCTATCATTCAGCCGAGGACGTGCGGTTCGGCTCGGTGGACTCGGGCGCAGACCGGACGTTGGGCAGCGTCGACAGCAGCAGCATTCGCACCACCACTGATGCCCTGCTGCAGGACTCGCGGCATAATGGTGGGCTGTCAAACATGCCCTACGTGCCGCGGGCCACAAAGACGAACGCTACGAAGGGCTTTATCGGCGGCATACTGAAGCCGGTTCTGAGCACCGAGTACAACGAACAGGTGCCTAGCACTAGTCACTCTAGCTATCTTCACTTTCGTACCGATTACCAACCCGATTTTAAGCATGATATATCCAACTCGATAGTCACCTATGAGTTGTGGAAGTCTAGGGTAAAAGTACCATCTTTTCATTTTAATCTAACATCTCAACAACTTTCGAATGGCTTCTCTAGTCTATGTTCGTCTATCTCACACTCTCTTTTCCTCTCTCCCTCATTTTCTCTCTCTCTCTCTCACTCTATCTATACTTTCCCTTTCTGGAGAGACCTATTCCCCATTTTTGATAATTAACGTATCCGCGCTACACAATGCTTACCTAAGCTGTACACATTTGTGACGCCCGGAGTTTATGCTGCTCAATCCGGCGACCACATTCTGGGGTCCCGCAACCCGGTCAAGGTCATCATCGTTATGATGATTGCGCTCTGCCTCCGGTTTTGGACGGAAACGGTTCAACGCACGTCTAGCCATGCTAATACATTTATCATTGTGCTACAAGCATCAGCGAGGCAGATGCTTACATTTAGCCCAACCGACGAACAATGTTTTAAACATCGTGCTGATCTGACAATCACTATCACAGTCCGACGTACGACGGATGGACTATGGTAGACTTGCTCCTTACACAAGATCACACATCTTGCGGGTGACTTCATCATCACACACAATTCGTCGTGTATCATAGGATGAAAAATTTTCGTTTTGCGCGAGGAAGTGGTTTGTTAGTCCATAATATTAGCGGTTATGGAGGAATGATAGGTTCGGAGAGATTCCGTTACAAAAATATTAGATGAGATATGGACGTGTGCAAATTATATATAAACTTTAGAAGGCGCGAGAATGCTCCCCACATGAGAGAAACATAAGTTCCCTCTGTTAGCGCGAGATGAGAGAGAGAGACTAAATGATGAGTGAATAAGCTGTAACAGCATCTCAGATACTCCCTGTTTAACACCCTGCTCCGGGATTTTTGCTCTGGTTTCTTCTTGATAATTTTTACCGGGAGAGACCGATCTCTGTCGCCGTACGGAACCGGCAAAGCATCGCAAATCGCGACTGAGATTTGACCAGAAGAGCGGCAACTGTGCCATAAGTGTTAGAGAAGAAACCGAGCGAAGTAACCGATCTAGTCGAACAGCCAGTGCGAATCGTTTGGCGTATCGTGGGGAAACGCGTTAAACTATGGTGTTTGGCGATCCCGTAACATCGCCGAGGACAGCAAACGAAGCGCAGCGGGAGGAGCCGGCAGCGACGGAGACCGGGAACGCCACGACGGCGACAGCGACTAGAACGATAGTAACGGCGAATAAATGTCAAGTGAGGGTGAAAGCTAAGTAAACGGTAGCAAACAAGGTTTCTTTTATCGTTGCGATTCCTATTCGCTGGTAGTGAAAGTAATCCGCGTGCCGCCAGTCTCCGAAGTTTCCCCGCAAGAATTATCCAGTAGTTACTGTTGCTGTTGCTGCTGTTTGCTGCCGCTGCCGATATCACTAGCGCAACTAGCTTGCTCTGTAATCATTCCACTGAGGCTCGTCGAACTGAACAGCCTTCAATCTCAACTAGAACACCTGATAGCGATAGCCTCTTCATGGCGGTCTAATTAGATGCCCGGCGAATGATCAAGCAGGTGCCAACGTGCAACCATATGTTACGTACGGCAGCGTCATATACTGCCAAAAAGTGGCCCGTATGAAACGCGTGATACTGAAAACTGCATCGAATTTCCGTTTGTAGGAGTCTCATAAAAAAGCCATTTATAGAAGCATAGCCAGATGCACGAAGAAGCGGGGGGCTACGGCGAGACAGATGTGGCGTGGAGATGTTCGCAAAATGCTTGTCTAGGGTCTCTTAAGCCCGTTTGTCACAATTCTCATTGTGGCTTGCATCGGCTCGCAGCGTCGGTTGTTTGAATGGAAGTTTTGTAATACTTTTGGTTTTCTAGCTGTGCTTGCAACACGAAGAAACAAAGCAAGAATTTAAGTGGCCTAATATTGAACCTAACTGAAACGCAGATTCGGAGCGCGATAGAGACGGTGAAATGTGTAAAATCTGCCTGAGACTGCACAGGAACTGTGGTGGGGTAGGATCAGTTGTCCGGGTTGGAGGACACAGCTTTGCTTATTTTTAGATCATCGTACTATTCATGAGCACCATGGCTCATGGTTGGTTGTTTTTTTTTACGTGTACCACTCTAAACTGCTCCAAATGTGCTGAGTTGCATGATGCCATTTCCCGGAGAACCGGTGTACGCAGCATCACAGAGGCCGGGAGGGAATCTGTTCCTTTTGTATGCGTGTGTGAGCGTATGTGTGCATGTCATGTGTGGTATTTTGCAGGGCGTTTTCTGTACACTTACTTTGTATTAAAAATGTAACTGAACGAAACGCGCTCTTTTATAAATGGCGCAAATGACACGCCACAGTCCAACCACAGTCGTTCGTGTCACATTCTTCCGTAATGCTTTCTGTTCCTAGTAATAGTTCTTGGACCAACAGGTCATCCAACAATAGCGATGCGACGCGACATATTTTGCCATATTTTTAACATTAAGAACGTTTGCCCTTCAACCTTCAACAAGATCAGATTAGAATTATACATTCTTACATCTCACCTACGATTACATGTCGTGCTAATGTAGTAACCAATCCAATCGGTGTTTAAACAACTTTCCTCCCATAAGACATAGTGCTAACCATGGCAAGCGCTACGGATGCTTAACCCTAAGACAATTTGCTTGTGTTTTTTACTAGGCAGCTTTTCCCGTTGCTAACGTATGACTCTGTTGTGCCTTTATTCCCTCAAATGCCCTGAAACATCGCAGACATGGAATTACTTCCAGGACCAGAAACGTATCGTCGATTATGTGTTGGCGTACAATGGCGAGGAAACCGACCCGGCGGCGGTCACCAAACGAACCTTGTTCCAGCGCAACCTGGAGTACGAGGGGCTGGAGATCGAAATGGAAAACTGTCAGCGGATACACTTCGTGAAGATTCACGTCCCGGAGCAAGTGTTGTCACACTACTGCGAGATCATGAAGATGCAGATGCCAATGAAGAAGCTAGACAATCAAGACAAGATCATTACGCGGGACTTTAGCATCCAGAGCACACTCGTGCGGTGGTTCCGGCGCCCGCTCTTCAACTTCGTCATCATCGATCGCAATATCTTCGCAGCGCCCGAGTATCGGTTACTGTACGAGTACTCGCGCGACAAGCCGTACTTGTTCAACGATCAGGAGCCCAATTTCTTTACGCCCAGTATACGGATTGCGGTCGTCAACTTCATCCTAGAGCGGGCGTACTTTAGCGAGAACGTGGATGACAAGAAAGATATTGGCATCGGGCGGCTGGTGGAGGATCAAGTGTACCTAGACGCGTACCCACTGCACGATGGTTGTACAGATGTCAAGTCCAGCTGCCAACGGGCGCTGCTGCTGCAGGAATGGGCTTCAATTAGCAAGTGGATCAAGCACCAGCCGCTAGATTACATAAAGGAGTACTTCGGTGTCAAGATTGCGATGTACTTTGCGTGGCTCGGCTTCTACACGCACATGCTGATACCTGCGTCGGTGGTCGGCTTGATATGCTTCTTCTACGGGTTGCTCACATACCGAGACAATCGCATCAGTCAGGAGATCTGCAGTGACAACCGCACGATCATGTGCCCGCAGTGCGACGAGCACTGTGACTACTGGTACCTCAACACCACCTGCAACATCTCGAAGCTGGCGCACATATTCGACAACGAAATGACGATCGTCTTCTCGATCTTTATGTCCATTTGGGGTAGGTATCGGACGTGTCCCCACGGGACACATGCGACACGGTTTCGATACGTATTTTCACGAATTTTCGCACACTCTTTCCAGCTACCCTGTATCTCGAAATGTGGAAAAGATATTCATCGAAAATTCAGCACCGCTGGGGCATTACCGAATACTGCTCGCTGGCAGAGCCCCCACGGCCTCAGTACCTGGCCCGGTTGAAGAATATTAAAAAAACAATGTTTAACATTGCCACCGGTTCGCAGGAACCTTCACCGCCGTTCTGGACCAAGAAGTTTCCCAGCTTCATCTATAGCTACTCTGTGATTTTCCTATTTGTAAGTTTTGCAAATATTCCGTAACGTTCAAATAAGCATTTCTAATACTCTCATTCGTTCTACGTTCGCATAGATTTTATTAACTATTGCAGCCGTGTTCGGCATCGTTGTTTACCGCATGTCGCTGATGACGTCACGGAACATATACGGCGATGGCGGGTCTGTATCGGGCAAGCTAATCATTTTTCCCGCCACGACTGCTGTTATCAATCTGCTCGTTTCGACCGCCCTCACCTACGCCTACCAGTACGTCGCGGTGTATATGACAAACGTGGAGTACCGCCGTACACAGACCGAGTATAACGAGAGTCTCAACCTGAAGATCTACCTCTTTGAATTCGTCAACTACTACAGCTCTATCTTCTACATCGCGTTCATCAAGGGTAAATTCCCTGGCTATCCGGCCAAATACAACCGCATATTGCACCTACGGCAGGAAGAGTGCAGCCCGGGCGGGTGCCTGATGGAGCTGTGCATCCAGCTGGCCATCATAATGGTTGGCAAACAGGCCATAGGGGCAATCACCGAAATTCTGATACCGTTCCTGGTACAAAAGTTCAAGGAGTTTAGAAGTGTACTCGGCATCGAGGCTGAGGGTAGCGACAACGGCGAACGCCTTATATGCTGCAACCAGTGGACCAAAGATTTCAATCTCATCAACTGGAACGATCGGAGCTTGTTCAACGAGTATTTAAAAATGGGTAAATCAACTGATCGAATGTTTGTTACCGGATTCCCCTAAATCGTTCTCTTGTTTCCCATTTTCTACCACAAACCCTGTCCAGTGATTCAATACGGTTTTATAACGATATTTGTGGTGGCTTTTCCACTGGGGCCGTTCTTTGCTCTGCTGAACAACGTATTCGAGACGCGGCTAGATGCGAAAAAGTTTCTCCTGTACTACAAACGCGCAGTGCCACAGCGGGTACGCGATCTAGGCATCTGGTACAATATTATGCACGTCGTCGGGAAGGTTGCTGTCATAGCAAGTGTAAGTGTCTTTCGAGATACCTGTTTTCAGTGTGGGCTCTACTAAATGGTTTCTCCTGTTGCAGGCCTTTATCATAGCGTTTTCCTCTAATTTTATCCCTCGGCTGATGTACATGCACGTCGTCAACCCGACGGGCACGGATGAAGGCTTCGTGAACCATACGCTTGCGTACTTCAATATTTCACACTTTGAGCAGCACGTAGCGCCCCTGGAAAGTCAGTACTCGAACGTGAGTATCTGTCGCTACTCGGAGTACCGTAACCCACCGGAAGATGTTCGCCCCTACAAGCGGCCCTCGATCTACTGGCAAATTTTGGCGATACGGCTGACGTTTGTCGTAATCTACCAGAATCTGGTTAGCTTCGTGCAGATCGTTGTGGCGTGGGCGATACCGGATGTGCCCGGTCGACTGCAAGACCAGATCAAACGAGAACAGTACCTTACGAATGAATACATTATCGAGCAAGAGAAGTTGAAAATGCAGCGCACCAGTACTGCCTTCCCTCCGAGTGCACACGGTGGTGAATGTGTTGCACGCAACGGACACATACCGTCGGAGGATGGTAGCCTGCCGGGGGAGAAGATGCATAACGCTACTGCTGTTGAGGACGGCGGTAACTACGCCGCACACCGCCAACTTGACGACGATTACGACCCATTTCAAGAGTGTGGCATTGTAACGTCCAGAGTGTAGCCTGCATGGGAAGGGGATAAGGGGACAAAAGGTACTGTCTTCGCACAATGTAGGGCAGTCAGCTAACCGTGCTGGGCGCGTATTGCGTACATAAACAATGCCAAGTTCCTTCATATATGTAACTAACTAAATTATTCCCCATTCTACATCGGGTATACACGGTACTGCTAATCATATGGAAGTTGCGTAAATCGCCTCCTGGTGTGGTTGAATAATCTTGTTTTCGTACTTCTATTCTGTTTTGGTTGTATCTGAGCTGCCTTATTAAAAAAAAACAGAGAACAGAGAAAAACAGAAATTCTCCAGGAAATACAGTACATTTGGAATTGCTATTTGTTTGTTTTTCATTATATCGTAAGAAAGAAGCGAAGGCACATGAAGAAGTGTAAAGTACAGTGCTAAAGAAAATTGTACTCCGCTACGGTACATGAATGCTTTGAAGTTCAATTATATCGGAGCAGTATGCAATGGCTCTGAAATAAATCGACCCCGACCCGTAACGCAGTGACAACAACAACACACAAGATGTGAAGTTAACGTAGTGCCACAATCTCTAACCGATTGTTTTCGCACAGTAAACAAACCCCATTTGTGTTGCTCTTGGTTCAACAATCGCTAAACATACATGCAAGAATAATAACAAAAACAACGATTACTTCACTTGGTACGTTGCAAACGCGCTGTCATTTTACGGACCTTCGTGCTTTATATAGAGTTATAATAGTGACGACCGATCGCACTAGTGTTCGTGATGCCCAAGACAGCTGTGTTGGTTCTTAATGTGATTTTAACAAATTAATGGCAACCAGACAGCAACCAGACATCGCCCGAACTGTGTGTGAAGGTGCGGTGCTGCGAGCAAGCAACTGGCTTCCGTAGTGAGAAATGAGAAAAAATGATAAAACTGGTGCTGAGGTTGGCAAACAAGAAAAATTATCTTCCTAACATACTACAGTATGCCAGTGAAGTGGTGGTGCCCAAACTCGCAGTGATACCACGCAGTACGAGTCAGTGGCATTGAAGCCAACGCATCAACAATCACCATTCGCACCATGGTTCCGAACGGAGGATACGCACTGTCCATCGTAATAATGGCCATCTGCCAGGGTGGTGCCCTATCATCAGACAATGCCAGCGTAATGCACGGTGGGGTTGCGTCGGCCAATGCGAGTGCAGCAGTCGCGGAAATCATTGGTGCCCTGTCGGTCCCGTCCCCGGAACAGAAGAACGACAACGTAGTGCCCATTCCCGAGCACCACCAGTACGATCGTTCGCAGCGCATTGTGCCACGGAAGGGCGTCATAAACGATATCACGCGGATAGGGACCGCTCCGCACTACGAAATCAACGGCTCAGGCCAGCACACAGGCACGGCGGTGTCCGCGGTACCGAAACCAGAAGTCCGTGCAGCCACAACGGTAGCGCAGCACTCGTCTCCGACTGCCGCTGCCGCCAACCACACCAACGTTACAAAAGGTGAGCCACCGTTGGGGAACTCCGCTTCGGGTCACTCGATCACCAACAGCTCGGCCGGTGCGTTACCCACGTCTGCACCGGGCACAGTGGCACCGCCGGTCAAACTGTCCCCGGCGACGTCTGCACCATCGGTGCACACCGCGGTGCCGCCAGCAGTGACCGCCTCTGCATCGAACCGGACCGTCACTGCACCACCTTCCCCCGTAACGACAATCAAAACGTCGACAATGTCAACCACGTCGACAACAGCGCTGCCGAGAACGACAACGACAGCGGCTCCTTCGAAACCTCCAAAGAAGCCAAAAATTGTGTTTTCCGTCGAGGACGAGCCGAAGTTGCTGCACGCTGCCAAAACTAGCTACTTCGTGTCGCCGTACGATCCCGTCGACAGTGAGGACCGGCACCGGGTAGACGAGCCGCTGGCCCAGCTCTCGCAAGAATACATTCCGCAGCAGGGCGGAAGCGGCTTGCCGAACGAGCACCGTGAGTACATCCTGCCGATCGTGACGCTCATCTTCGTTATCCCGCTGCTGTTGGGACTGTTCCTGCTGTCGTACCGGCGGGCCAAGGAGTTCTGGCTCACGCGCCACTACCGGCGCATGGATTTTCTCATCGACGGCATGTACAACTACTGAGAAATCCCGTTGACGGAACGTGAGAAAGTGCCTTGCCGGGAAATGCCGTTCGTTAGCCGCACCACCCATTCTCCACGGTACGCGCGTGATCCTCGCGTATCAATCATCCCCAGGATCGTAAGTTTAGTGAAACATCGCGCTGTAAATTTAAAATCTAAGTAATCCTGTTGCGCCGTGCGTCGTTGTATGTAATCCATTGTGTATAAGGCCCGCAAGTTACGGGTGATTGATTTTTTGACCCCCTTGTCGGTCGGTGTTACAAAGAGAAAGTTACACTCGTCTCTAGGTGAGGTTTTTTTTTAGCTCTTTTCCTACGGAATGTTTTTTCCTTTTTAGTATCCTTTCTTTTTATCCGCATATAAAACTATCAAATAGACGACAAGCAATATTCACAAGTTCTTGTGTGCCTTCGCTTTCGCTTGGTAATATCACCTCAGCAGCAGGAAAGCTGCGAACTGCGAACTGCGCGACCGCGCGATCCTACTGATCGGGGTACGTTTCACGAACCGGCTCGAGCGTGGTCAGTATGTAGTCCCGTTTTGATTGCTTCGAGCGGTGAAACAGGTCGCTAGTGCCGTGCAGCCAATCGAGCACACCGAGCACGCCGTAGCACTGATTGAACCTGCCGAAACGAAATGGGTGTGTCAATCGGGGTGCGGGAGTGCGATCGGGCCGCGATTAAACTACCTACTTGAGGTGGTGAAAGTCGTGTTGCTCGGGACTGGGCAGGAACGGCAGATGGTAGCCCGAGTGGACGTGTAGCGTGTTGGAGATAGCCAGCGTGAACCAGAGCCAGGCGACGGAAATGTGACAGCCGGTCGTCCACACACCAACCGCGATCGGTAGCAGGTTGCTCAGCACGTTCTCGATCGGATGCGCGTACATGGCGGTTATTGCGATCGGTGCCGTCCACTCGTGATGCCGCTTGTGGATGTAGCGGTAAATGCGCCCATCGTGCAGCAACCGGTGGCTGTAGTAGAACAGCACCTCCTCGATCAGCACACATACGGCCAGCTGCCACACGATCGTCACGAACGTTGGCAGCTCGCGGATCATTTCGCGGCTCTGGGTCGGGAGCAGCCGATACATGACCACCAGCAGCGGGAGCCCGGTGCCGAGTTGGTTTAGTAGCACCTGCTTGATGACGGCCCGGAGGCGCTCCGGATCGACCGGCTCGTTCGTACCGGGCTGTACCTTGTAGCGGCGCATAAACGCTGGTCTGCCGGTCACGTCAAGCAGGGTGTAGATCGTCCCGATTGTCCAGTACACCACCGACGTATAAACGTATGATCCGATGGTCCACAGCAGGAACGGATTGTCACCTAGTTTCGGATGAAAAGGATGGACGGTGGGGGAAGGCAGGAGGCGTTAGCGCAGTACAAAAGAATTGCCATCAACCGCAACAAACAGACATCGCAAGCTTATCGCCCTTTGTTCTGCCAAGGGTCTCTTTTTCTCTCTCTCTCTCTCTCTTGCTCCTGTTTCCTCTGTACCTCTGTGGGGCTTAATACGCACCTACAATGTCCAGGAAGCCATCCCACAGCGACTGCCACAGACTTCCTGATGCACCCCAAAATCGGTGGAACTGGTGCGCCGGAAGGTCAAACAGCTCAACCGTAAGCGACATGCCTTCGGTGCTGCACTAGAGCACTTTCCGGTGGCGAGCGGCGATGGAAAGAAAGCGGTTCACTGAAGCGCTGATATAACGGTGCCGTGTTCTTCTGCTTTCGGTTTTTGCGTTGCAGAACACTCCGAGAGCGCAAACTGCGCGACCAGCCGCGGGCAAAGCACAATTGATTCGACCCGTGCGCGGCTACCGAGCCGGAGATCTCGCGCTGGACGGCTTACACAAAGCGGCCCCATCGCGGCCGCCTTCTGCGTGTGTGTATTCAGCATGTGTATGTTCAATTGCTTTACAATTACATCGCCAAATGGCGTAGCGTGTAACGCCGGGCTCAGATCGTGCGCAGCAGCAGCGCCCTGCTACTTACCAGTGCACTATAGGACAACCGTACCCGCGGTGACGGTATTCAGAAGTATACAAAACACTCGCAAATCGAGTGCTCCGTAGGTGCCAATGTTCCTAAAAATCCGCCATGACATGGGCGGTGTATTAACAATTAAAAAAAAAATTTAATAGAACCAAAGTTACGAATTTACCTATAGTGCCGTTGCCTTCGAGGTAGTGCGCGAACTTGCGCGAAGCTGCGTGTACACAGCAAATAATCGGCGTGAGGGCGAATGGGCGAATTGGAAATACGGGAGGTACGATCGCGAGATTCAGCATGATCGACAACTCTCACTTTCTCTCTCTCTCTCTCTTTTATGCGCATGTGCTGGGGTGGTACTACAATAAACATCGAGCGTGGCCAGATTTGAGATTTTTGGCGTCCAATTCGCGGCGCTATCAAAAATCGAGGGTTGAAGGTTATTGCCTAGCATGAATCTGTTTTTTTTTCTTCTTTGTTCTTGGACCTTCTTGACTTCCGACAGTAAGATAAGCTTCCGCGGTGGAGCACAAAGGGCGCCAATCTATAAGCACCGCCGCCTTTCGCCTATCAAATTAGTGATAGACGAGGGAATAAGGTTGGCCCATTAGTGGGACTTCCGGTACGGCCCCTAAACAATGTACCGACTACGACGGGTGGAAACGATTCTAATTGCTCCAGAATATTGAAGGCTCTTAAGGACAGGTTCCAAGCGATGAACACCTGATATACAAGCATACGCGTAGACGTAGCAGTAGTTGGTGTAATATCATTTAACATACTTTGAGCATCACTCTTCTTTTGTCTTCTATGGGAAGAACTTTACTCCTATTTACGTCAGTTCTGCCTGCTCGATGACGAAGATACCTGCAATCCTTCAGTGCTTTATGTTTTGACAAAAATTATGCAAAATTTTCTATAATAGTGTTTATGCCCAGTAAAATGTAATGTCGTTTTATGCCACTGAGACAACACTAGCTGGTCGCTATTTCAACTTCGCATTGGAGCAAACCATCCGGGACTCTGGAATGAAGACATCAGGGACCAGCGCTGCTACATGCTTCCGGATAGAGGAGGAATATTGAAAGTGTGGTCAGATGTAGTGGGCTTGTAGAGCAGGGTATTTCCAAAGAAGTACACATATTTTGCAACTCTACTAAGAATGCAACGAATGCAACCCCTCATTTCCTAGCAACGATAGCGATGGCGCCATCTATGCGAGCGCCAAGCCTAAGTTCGCGTTCCCCGTTGCCGATTGCCATGACTACCTGGTTGAATTACTAACTTCTCGTGGAACTAACCATAAAACAGATTTTCATTGTCAGCATGGTAGAGCATGTTTTTGAATAAGTTTTTAAGGACTTCCATCAACTATCCAATGCAATGCAAATCGATTTTCATTACAAGCGCCTGGAACAAGTCCAAACACAATTGTGCACATCATTTTCTGAGTGATGTGCGTGCAGAAATAATGCACGAATGCGCATTCTCCAAACTGATACACTGCCTTGTGTACTCTTTCCACGGTAAAAGCCCTTTTACTTCTCATTTTATCTCCCTTTCTCTTTTCTTCTTCTACTCGCTCTCTACTACTTCTACTTCTCTCTCTCTCTCTCTCTTTTTCTCTCTTTCTCTCTCTCTCTATCTTGTTTGGTTGTGGTCGGGAGTCCTCTTTGCTGGGCCAAATAAGGCCCTCTCAATGAGCAGTTGGCGTTTGTTTTGCTTTCTGGTTTCGCTTTGTAGTGAACTGTGCAACAGCAGTGACGGACTGGTGTACTCTAAGGAGTAAAACGCCGCCGAATAAAGGCTACTCGATCAATTCCAATCGTCATTCAGCTCTGGTACGGTGCAGTGCGAAGAAAGCAGAGAGGTCTGAAAGGTATTTAAAATTTATGGTGAATCTGAGTAAGGGAGTATTCGTCAACAAAAAAACCCAGGACAAAATAAGGGGAAAAGGTGCATAAAGGGGATACCGGGAACGTGCGGCGTGGGTAATTAATTAAAATAAATATTGTCAAATGTTTTGGCTAGAGCAAAAAATGACCCCCTTTCCACCTGCAGTAGACGCGACCAGAAATCTTCTACACACATGCAATGCAGTTTGCCAGTCAGTTGCTCCGTTCTAATCGCTCGACAGTGTACATCTAATGTGGCACCCAAAGAGCAAATTTGTGCAGATTTCCCCAACCTGTTTCGAAAAGCATTCCGTAGCGTTCGAAATACGCATTGCATTGCAACGCCAATTGAGTACACGTAATAACACTCCCGGCAAACCACAACCACTGTCGACGTCACACAGCACGGCGAGAAAATCGATGAATTGATTTTCCGTGGCACCCTACGGGTCTTAAAACAACAACAACTGTTGAGCAGCTATCTACTACGCAATATACTCGTCACCTACAAAGGGGGGAAAAAACGGAATCAATAACAAACACACGCCACAGACCCCCCGAGAGAGGTTTAGTGTTTTCTTTTAAAATTGATTACCACGAACTGAACATCATCTGCTGTATCATGTGTGCGAAGGTCGCTGATATTGTGTAAAAATGTAGTTCTTCTTGCGGGGCAGTTTTTTTTTGCTTTTCTTCACAATCGAAGCCCTTCTTACACTTATTCTGCGTGGCAACAATGCCACCAGTTCCGGTCCGGACCATCATGCGTTTGTTTTGCGTATTTACCCAACCGGTTACGCGTAGTCGAACCGGTCGGGTGTGTCGTTCTAGCGTCGAGGTGCGACACTACGATGAAGCTTAACCCAGCACCACAATCGGAGCCGGAGAAAGATGGCGAACAGCAGGGACTGGTCGCTGGGACCAACAACGCCATCGCGCCGCCATCAACCACACCGCAACCGATGGAATCCCAAAATCCACGGCTTCTGTCGTCGCTCTACAGCTTTCTGGTGATCGTGAGCATTTTTCTGATCGGATTCGCTGCATTCCGCAACACGCTGACATGGTAAGAAGGCGGGTGCCGGGGACTCGGGAAATCAGGATGTCGTGAGAATAAGATTACACAGCGGTTCAACAAATCTGCACACACACTCATATACTCACCCATGCATACAGGCACTTACAACGGTTCTGGGGAGCTTCGGGTGACTTTTGGCAATCGCAGTGGGATCGCTTCATCGACTTCACCGGGGACGATCCAGCCCGGCTGTGGGTCTTGACGACCACGCTGTTTACCATGTGCGTGTACTGGTTCTTCGGTGGCATCTACACGCTGTTCGACCTGACGTGCTGGCCGGCCGTGATCCACCGTTACAAGATGCAGCCGGGCACGAACGAGCCGGTCGACCCGGGTCGGCTGCTGCGGGTGATTGGCACCGTGCTGATGAACCAGATCGTCGTCGGTGTGCCGATGGCCTACGGCATGTACCGGGCCATGTGCTTCCGCGGGTTGCGCGACTTGCGCGAGCTGCCCACCTTCCACTGGGTGCTGGCCGAGCTGTCGTTCTGTATCTTTGTTGAGGAAATCGGTTTTTACTACGCCCACCGGCTGCTCCACAGTCACCATCTGTACCGCTACATCCACAAGCGCCACCACGAGTGGACCGCCCCGATCGCGATCACCGCCATCTATTGTCACCCGGTGGAGCACGTGTTCAGCAATCTCGTGCCCCCGTTCATCGGGATCTTTCTGCTCGGCAGCCACGTTGCGGTCGCCTGGCTCTGGTTCACCCTCGTCATCCTGTCGACGCTGAACGCCCACTCCGGCTATCACTTGCCGTTCTTCCCCAGCCCGGAAGCGCACGATTTTCACCATCTGAAGTATGCGTATGCGGAGCTACTAGTGTTCCGTTTTTTTTCATTCCCGCTTTTGTTTGTCGACTTCTAGGTTTAACCAGTGCTACGGTGTGCTTGGTGTGCTCGACCGAATACACGGTACGGATGCGCTGTTCCGGGGCACCAAGGCGTACGCGCGGCACATCATGATGCTCAGCTTCATACCGGCGCGCGAAGCGTTCCCTGAGTCGACCAAGAAAGCGTTCTGAACCGGAACAACCGGAGGGCTGCCATCGGCCTAGGGCTTGGCCTGCCGGCTTTCGACGAGCAACCAGACAAACCACAGATCTCGCTGGCTTTGCCTACCAGCAGTCCGGAGTAGTTTGGTCAGGACCCGTGTTGCAGATGATGCACAATGAGCGACGGCGAGACGTGCGGAGAAGAACACACAGTGCTGGTAGACACTAGGCGAAACGCCCACCCCAAACAGCACCAGTATTACACAAAGCGTAGCACTAAGAGCGGCAGGCAGGCAGAAGAGGGTTGGGAGATGATAGCAAAGTTAGGCGATAGATCACGGATAGATAGGTCCAAGCCCAAGGGCGAGGTGTCGAAAGGGCGCTGGTGACTATCAGGTCCAGGTGCGCACTGTGCGACAAGGATACACGCTCTAGCATGCTAAAACCGTGGGTTTGAGGGCCATGCGCGGGATTCGCGCGACGCGCTGGATCGGTGTTTTCCTCAGGACCCATGGATCCCTTCTACATACAACGAGCTCGAGCATAATATAATTTTACATTGAAGCAGGTATTTTTCTACAGCATACGCGGAATGAAATTCCGTGGCACATGCTTTGTATGTTTAAAAAAAAGGGAACGTTCGCGTGTGCCTCAAGTGTGTATCAATATTAGTGATTATTGCATTTCTTTCCCCCACCCCAAAAACCCCAGGCCTCGACCCCATCGCCCACCAATCCCGTCGAAGAAGGTTAAAGTATAATTAACGGTTTACGAAATAGAAAACCAAACCCATTACAATTGCATAACTGTGGCAACAAATTTCTCAATTTTCATACCCAAACACACACCTAGTCCGAAATATCGTAAAAAGCACAAACAGTGCTCACTGTTTCGTATACACAATTGTTATCATATCTATCGGAAGATATATATTTAGACTGATTTTTGCTGTTTCTCTTCGAGCGACGCGACGTGTGAGCTTTGTTGTTATGTTAGTTTAGTGCTACAGGCGGCAACCCTACCGATAAACGGTTGGCTCGCGTGCCGCCTTGCGTGCTTCGCCGCGTAATGACTCGTAAAATGTATTCGATCACACTCAACATCCATTGAATTATCAGTTTGCTTATTTCCTATTCTAACCAAAAAGTTTGACTTACTGCGTGTGCTTTTTGCTTTTATTAGTGCAGTAGTAAGTTCATCCGTTTCAGTAGCGTAAAAACATGCCTCGCATGTTTCGTGTTGCTGTGTAGTATATCTCGAGCGAATGTGTGGTCATAACACATAAGAGAAAAGGCCATAGGCAATGCCCGGAAAAATAGGTGAATATTTTTTGGCAAGATTCGTTGAGTTGGTGTGTGGCTGACAGTTTGTTTTTTGGAGCGCTCTTCTCCATCGAATATAGCGTGTAGCGCATGTTGCCACGCTGTGGGTTTTGTGCGTCAAACCTCATGTTTACGATACCCAATGGTTTTTCTTCTACCAATAAGTTTTTAAATTCCTCCTTTTTTTAGCCTTTTACTGTTTTTACCGTTGCTCCTGCTGGCACACTGGATCGCAGTGTTCGTTTTACTTTGTACGAGTATTGGCTTCGCTCACACACCGCGGACCGCACTTTAAAATATATCCATCGTTTAGTGTAAAAAGGACATACCTAGTTTTCAACTCTCTGTTTTTGCTTTGTACTGCTTTCTTAGGAAACCCAATACGCCGTTGGTTCGCTTGCTTCGTTCTGCAACTTGTATGGTGTATGTGTATGTATTTCCGTATTTGTTGGTTGTGCCCTAAGCTTAAAAAACGACGTGCGTTATTATTGTGCAGACCATTCTTTCAAAAATTCAAAATACACAACTTTGCAGGATTGTGTGTACAACGGTGTCACTCATCGCCTATTAGCAGCACAATAGAAATGGTCCATGATTTTGGTTTCATTCAATTTCATTCATTGTTTATGTTAAAGTTTCCCTTTTCTTGCGTGTTTCCATTTCTCTTAACTTCTGGTCGCAATCTTTTTATTACTATTAATAATGCGTAAGCGTGTAAGATTAACGATCGTTTTGCGACTGAGGAAAAAGTATAAACAAAATTAATACCATCTTAGAAGTGTTATTGGCGGCATCGGAGGGAACGCGAGCAGATGAAAAGAAATCAATAGGATCACGAAATAATCCACACACATGCATTGCATGTCCACCGCGCAGTTTATGTTTTTTGATATGCTTTTCGCTAGCGTGGAGCGTTTCCGTGTGGTGTTAAAAATACGATAAAATATCTGAGGGAATGGATTAAACATCGCTACATCGTTTGTGCGCTTAACGCGTAAAACCATTTTAACTCGATCACAGCTAGCGTCGATATAAATATATGTATATATGTATGATGTAGGTGTATATCTCATAAATATATGTGTTGAATTTTTTTTATAAGCTCGTGCCGGATTTAAGCATAACGTTATACATGAAACCATCCTAAAAAAACCAATAGGTGTAATCGCTCGCACAGGTCTTTAACGTTTCGATTTTTAAAATAACCCGTAACTAGTACGGCCGAGAATATTCCTTTTCGTAGAGGCTAGGTCATCAGATCGAATTAGGCGACAGTCAAACGTAAATCGATGGATGGTAATAAAGTTTTGGAACCTGGCTTCTAGATGGTTGGACGCTAGACCGCTAACAGCTTGCTCGATAGGACAAAACACCAAGTGGCACGATCGGTAGGAATTGGATATATGGATAGGACTTTTGGATTCCTTGAAACATGGCATTTTCTGGTCGATCGTTTTAACCATGCGCCCGGTGCTTTTTACGCTCTCATGAATATTTATTTTTTTTCCCGCGAAAGGTGTGTCCTCGTAGTGGATCACCTCCACCCCGTCACAATTTCGTTGCATGGAGGTGCAGTGAATGTAGGGCTTTCTTAAACCTTCCTCGATTCTGTTGCATTAATCTGCATCCGTAGTAGCTCACTATGGTACATCATTCCAAATGGAGGACTACATTGCTGCGTCTGAGGATCACATCGGTAGTAAAATTTGGTAAAAATCTATGTCTCATGTTTTTTTTGGTTTGGATCAACTTTTCGCACACATAAATTTTCAGACCAAAAAGAACGATGTCAACCAATCCATCTTTTAGTGTAAACATTTCTCTAGTCCATTCATACAGTAGTACTGCTAAAGCACAGTGGAAACCATTAGTGGAAATCCGGCACGAATTTATAGCGCTTAAAGCTTATTAATTACACTTCTTACTTATAGTTTTGGCAAGAATTGATTAAAAGACAGATATCTTCTATGACATACACATTCAATAACATTGCTTGATTTTCGTTCTGTAGGCGCTTCTCTCTTAATCTATTAATGCCGTTGGTTTGCACACGATTAACGCGTTTTGTGAACTCGATGATTTCGTGTTTGTTTTGTTTTGTGAAAGCGAAATAATGATAAATTGGCACGTGATGTTTAATATACTGTGTCTGTTACCGACCCAACGTCGCGAGAGCGCGTTTTATAATGTTAGGCGCACTCTTTCTCTGTCACTGAACGACCAGCGATGGATTGGCGGCGTTTTTTACAAAATGTTATGATTCATTTCATTCTCTCAACAACGAAGCCTACTTTGATAGGAAACAAAGAACGCCAAACGAACAGATCTAGGCTAATAAATCAACCTTTAAACTTCAGAGCGTTCGCCACGCAAGCAAAATGTAACCCGCATCTGTCGATTTCACCACCAATCCCCTCGATATACTTAAAAAAATGACGAAAAACAGTCAGCCTTTTCACCGTTCCATTACGAGGAATATGTAGAATATAAATAGTTCAAAGAGAAGGCACATGCGTAATTCCTTGTGTGTTACTTTTAGTTTTACTGTTGTGTATTTTTGTGTTAGATTGTGGTCAACTCTACCTAATACATAGATTCATGCACCGTGGTACGAAATAAAAATCAGAAATGTCAGAACCAAGCAGCAGCAGCAGCAATGATGTACGGACACCCTATGTTGTACTCTAGCAATTTTCAAAAATTCATCCTACGAGTTTATTTGATGTTCTGAAATCTGCAATTCTCAAATTAATTATCATTTTTGGTATATACCTGACCAAAATTTAATACTAATCAAGTATGTTTTTTGAAAAAAATACAACGTATACATTGTTCCGATTGTATCGATAATCGACACTCAGAGTACTGCAAACAAACAAATGCAGTCAATAAAATATAAACCATCATCGCCCAAAGCTCTTGCATAAACATAATTCAGTAGTTGCTTGATAATTTTGTGCAAGGACCTACGATATTTCTGTGAGAGGTTAATTAGTGTTGATCGATTTATATTAATCATTTATATCAATTATAAAAAAATCCAACAGATTAAGTCTTATACGTGCTTGGCAGTACGATTACACGGGTGTTCTGAGTGGTGTTGGTGTTCGAATGTCGCAAACAAGCAAACAACGGATACAATGTACAGCATTGGGCAAAACATGTGCAACTAATCATGCACAATCATAAAATTACTAATGGATCATTTGAATTAGTCAGCTTGGAGTGGAACTAATTCACAAGTGTAAAATCAAGTTAATGCTAACTTATATCATCCAACAATTAATCAGTTCTTTACAAAAGTTGACAAAACTGTCAAAATACCGTTTTCTTTGTGATCAAAACGAATTGCCACTTTGCATGTTGTTCACCAAATTATATGGCTGGACTGCATGGCTTTTAGTATTTCGTATCGAATCTTTCATTTTTAACAAGAGTTTCACATTTTTAAGGCATGGACTCGATCAGATTGTTAAGGAATGCTTTGAGTAACGATGCCAAGTCTCCTCCATTGTTAAAACAATTTCCTTATTTCGAGCCCTCCTTCCATATGTAACATACTCATTTAATCTTATTGCGAGACCTTAAAGATATCAATTCGCGTTTCACGATCTCCTTCACGGTTTTCACGATTGAGACCCGATGATTGAAATGGCGTTCGTTTGTTTGCCAAGATTTGATTATCTTCAAACCATTGTTTTGCAGTCATGCCTTGTGTTGGTGGTTTTCTTTACGGACATGCTGTATTAAAATTTGTATCGGTGTGCATAGTGTCGTTATTTTGTTAGAAAATACATCTAATTGGCGTATTTCATACAACGTAAGGCAACATAACATCCCGCAAGTTATTATGCTTCAAACGGTCCATATTTCTAACGATTCCACGAACGGGTCTGATGTATGTACGTATAAAACAAAAACGACACCATATCATAAATTTCACTGCCTTCTGAAAATGCTATGGCTGTAAGCGTTTTCCAATTGGTCAATGTACAAATTCCATCACAATTGATCCCATTGAACTTTGATTCGTCATTAAACAGATTGTCCGATATTTTTTCCCTGCGGAAGAACAATTCGGATTTACTGCTACATCTTCTATGATTGTGTGAACGGAGGCAGATAGCTTTAGTTCACACAGATCGTAAAAGGACGACTTTGAAGGATTGTTCAAAGTATACAGAAGGATCACTGGCGATCATAGAGTCCACTTTCTAACTAGCGGCCAGTGAACTTACAACTTCATGACCATCCATAATCGTAAAATGGTCGATTACATAGCACCATATTTATCACATATCCCTTTTTGGAACATTCAGCTATTGTAATCTACGAAAATTTTCTTTTCCTACTTCAGCTCATAGTTCAGCCCAAAGTAATTCAATCAATTTTTATTCAAGTTTACTGAAAAATTCACATCAGTTGCAAATGTTTTGTCCAGCACTGTGCTTGCTGTTGGTGGTCTGGCAACTCTCACGTTATTTTATCTACATTCTCTACATATCCGCTACAAGCTATGCTGGCATAAACGACAATGCGATGAGACCCAAAATTAAAAAAATAATGAGGACCCCTACTAAGTCCAGTCCAGTGAACTGTATCATCAATGTTACTTGAGTTGATGATGTGATGATAACCGGTGTGTAAAGCGATTGGATCAACGGTGGCAAGATAAATTCAACTGAGGAACTATTTGTGAAAAAATGAAATCAAATATTGAAAACGAGCAAAACGGCGAAAACAACACCTTAGACGAGCTAACGCATCCGTACATAACCCATGCGTGGTTATAAACGAGCTGACATTCCAAGAAAAACATTCCGTTCTTCTCCTTGTTGCATTTAAGTGGCTTCATAAAACAACCGAAACCGATTGCCATTATGTGCTATTTCTCCCAATCCACATCAACATTCTGCCATCCACCTACAATTTGTTCTCCTCTGGAACAAAGTGACTAGTGGTTTAAGATTCAAAGAGGATCTATGTCTAGCTCCGGTGGTCCCAGTAAGTCCGGTTTCTTTCTGATCAACAGGTACACTTCCATGTGATCCTTTCCCTTGACATACACCTTGCCACGTGGTTCAAAGTCGTACCGTTCACTCAGCACTGGTACACACTCGCTACCAACCTGTATCCTGCCTGCAACGCCCGTCGAATCCATCCGGCTGGCCACGTTGACCGCATCGCCCCAGATGTCGTAGTACAGCTTGCTCGTGCCGATCACTCCGGCTGTCACATCGCCATAATTGTAGCCTACGCGCATGATGAGGTTAAATTCCAGTAAATCACGATTGAATGACTCTACCACTTGTTGCATCGCTAGTGCAAAATCAACCAGCTCGTAGAGATGCTCATAGTTTGCTCCGCGGCAGCCCGGGTCGAGACCGGAGGCCGCCATGAACGTACTGCCGATAGTTTTGATCTTCTCCACGCAGCGGAATTCGGTTCTCGCGAGTAGCTCGTCAAAGTCAGCGATCAGTTCGTTCAGCACACGCAAATACTCCTTGCCACCGAGGTACGACTCATCGTACATTTCGTTGAAGTTGACGATGCTCGCGAAAATGATACCGATGTTGTGATGATTCTCTGAGTATTTGGCGGTATTTTTCAATTGCTCTGCTACGTGCTTCGGTATGATGTTGTGCAGCAACATATCGGCCTGATTTTTCATGTTTTGCACACGGACCTTGTCCTGGCTGGCAACGGCGCTGCCGTGGAAGCTTAGCCGATAACCGATTTCGAACTCGCGATTCAGAAACCACACCAGCACGAGCAGCAGAAACAAATCGACGTAAATTTCGACTCGATAGTTGTTAAACCATTCGAACTGTGCCTGGTGCAGAATTTTGGCGCTCTGCGGTACTGCTTCGGGGTCCAATGTGCTCGTCCTGTTCAATGATACCGGAGTGCCGAGCTTGTCCAAAGCCAACAGCTGCATCATATGACCGATCGCGATGCCAATGAACGCAATAGCAGTCAAGAGGGCCATGCAGTTGCGCATGCGCCAGTTGAGCTGGGTAAAGTTGCAGAAGTGCACGATGCAGATGTACATAAGAAACCCGTAGTGAAACTCGAACACACGGAACTTCGTTACGTCCATCATGGCAAAGTTTGAGAGAATGGATACGACGGGCAGCGACATCAGGATGCCTCCGCAAAAGTGCCACGGATACCAATGGGAAGCGAGCTGCAGCAGGCTGTCGTAACAGCTGTAGCTAACAATTGGTCGCGAGCGGCGCATGGGCGTTTTGCGTGCCCGCGAACAAACCTGCTTGGTGCAGATGAACAGCACGAACAGCTGCGCTGTACTGAATAGAACGAAGATACACACCCACACTTTGTAGGACTCCAGATAAACCGAGGGTGATAGGAGAAAGAGTGATGTTGAAGTGGCAAGATAGATGGCGAACGAGACAAGCAGATCAATGTAGGTGTTGTACTTCGGGGTAGCCAACGTCGGCGGACCACCGCTTTCGAGCTCGCCTGGCCCACCTCCCTCGCTGCCGAAGCGATGTGCCTTTGAACGAAACTCTCGCTCCATGAGACGCGACTTGAAGCACAATGACACGGGTAGTAGAGGCGGCTTCACCAGGTAGCTGCGCTGCGAACGGGCATTGTCTCGCACACACCGGATCAGCTGCAGATCGGACTGCTTGCGCAGTTGCTGAAGACAGGCGGCTAGCGGATCGGGATGTGGTTCCTTTGACCCCACCACGATGCAGTGGCCGTCACCACCACTACTAACACTGCCAACACCACCAACACCACTACCACCACCACCATCGCCACAATTGCTGATAGTTGTCGTGCCCCGCAAACCGCCGTTCGGTTTCATGATGTGGTGATGTGCTGCAGATGAGTGTGATCCTGGGTCGTTTGTGCTGGTAACTATTGCTCCTGACAAGCTGGATTGAGAGCTTGTGAAATAGCCTGAAACGCGGTGCGTAGAGAGCGCCACGCTTTGGCTCATTAGCATGATTTGATGCTGAATACTGGAACGTCGACTGTTGGACCGAATGCCGGAATCCTTGCGGGAGGTAGCGGACGGTGAAAGGCTGGCCCCATCTGGTCCGAGCAGGCGAGAACTAGGACAGACTGCGACAGATGCGTGGCGCATGTGCTGTTGTTCGCCTGCTCTATCGGCACCGCACTGTGATGTAGTGGTTATGGTGGAGCTCCGTGGTCGACTGAAGCTTCCACTGCCGCCACTGGAACTTCCTCTGGCAACTAGGGCGAGATCGTGTATGATAGATGTCCGATCTGTTGTCTGCGATCGATAGCTTCCCGTGCGACCGAATGGAGAAATGTCGCTGCGCGACTGGGAAATGTACGAGCGAACGTCGATGATCTCGTCAAACATGGAGTTTTCGCTTTCATGTGCGTTGTTTGCCATACGGAAGCAGTCACGACCGGCTCCCGCACCTCCAGACGTAGCGGTGCCGCTCGAGGAACAGCACGCGACGCCAGTAGTATCATTTGCACTATTCACAACATCCAACGTTTGGCTGCTTGGACGCGGTGTGACAATAACGATCGGTACGTTCTGATAACAGTTTGAGCAGCTGGCATCGCTACCGGCGGCGGTTCGGTTTTCGGTGCTCACACTGGCTGCCTCACGCAGTAAACCATCCCGTTCAATGCATGGCACTCCCTCCTCACATCGATTCGCCGCACTATCACAGTTTAGGGCACTACCGACGTCCCTGGGAGAGTACGCCGACGGTTCATGACGTTTCAGCAGTTTGCCAACATTCCAGCACCCGCGAAATGTATTGGGTACAACATTGGGCCGAACTATTTTCCCGTGCACGCTGTTTTCTTTGCTGCGACGGGGTTGCCTTTTCGGTTCTTCGTTGTACACTGTCACCGTTGGCGCTTGCTGTGCGAGGGGATGATCATCGATTGCCTCTTCGATTGATCGTTCATGTGACACTGCCGCTGACGAAGGAAGCCGAGGAGCACTCTTGTATTTCATCATCATAAACCCACCCTCCTCTTCAGAATCAG
This sequence comes from Anopheles bellator, assembly GCF_943735745.2. Taxonomy (NCBI): domain Eukaryota; kingdom Metazoa; phylum Arthropoda; class Insecta; order Diptera; family Culicidae; genus Anopheles; species Anopheles bellator. Next base: position 3,976,129 of record NC_071287.1, read on the forward strand.
ATCCTTCTGAGATCGATTTCGTGCTAATTATTATTCGTGGTTTCTCCAGCTCTTCTTCATCGCCGCGCACGCCGGGCGATTCGGTTGCAGTACCCGTTGCCCGTTGCGTATTCAGCAGACGTGTACCGTCTCCTTTGACAGCCGATTTGAAAAACTTAGTCATTTTCGTGAGTGAAGTTATACGATGCCGCGCTGGGGTGGCAACAAGTGAGGCGTGCAGTGAGGAGAAAAACACGGGACCAGCTGGTGATGCGGGTGGCACGACTGGCTGAATCGTGGAAAGGTTGGTAGGGCTTCGCGATAAACAAGAACTTCCCGCCTGGTCCTCCCCGCTGTAACTTGTCATCGCTTCGTCTAGCGGCGACGAAGTGAGCAAATGCATATCCGTGGGTAAGCCAATGCTTGATAAGCCCTCGGTAACAGAACCGACCAGATCGATCTTTTTCCCAACCACAAAGTAGGTACGATGTTCTGGGGAAAAAACAAAAAATAGATGACAAAAGTGAAACAATTAAATTGGGATTACTAGGAACAGAATGATAAATATTAGATATTAATAGAAAAGTGCCTCGCAGAAACGGTTAATTAAGCAGTGGAAGCTGCCGAAAGTTCACGTTGTATTAGCGTTGACCATTGACACAATCTGCCGTTAACAAACAGTTTCATCTGCCATTACAAAGTTTAGTTATTGCGACTATCCTTTTTGATTTTGGCACAGCACCACCGTCAGTATAATTGTTATTTCCAAAATCCTGAAGCACATAGATCGGTAAGGTTTCACAACATAATACTTACTGTCAACTTCTTCGCCTTCTTCGATGATGTACGAATCGCCCAAATAACCGCAGGTTTCCCCCGACACATGCACTTGATCCGGCTTTCCACTAGATTCCATGCTGCAGGAAGAAAAGTTTAAAATATAATAAATTCAATTTTAACACAACTTCCAGAAACAACTTAGTTCGTTATTGATTGTATTGATTTGTATTGACAATTTTTGATTGCATTCACAATCTATCCAATACACTCTTACTTACCGATTTGCCAATGTCACGTCGTTGCTCCAGACGTCGAACTTAACGCGCTTGGTGCCAACGATACCGCAGAGCACCGTGCCGGTGTGCACACCGACGCGCATTTTGATTCCCTCGTTACGTTGCGCATCGAAAACACGTATCGATTCAATCATTCCCAATCCCATCTCGACGCAACAAATAGCATGATCGGGCCGAGGTTCCGGGCATCCAGACACACAGTAATAGCAGTCGCCCAGGGTCGAAATTTTCTCACATCCATTTACCAAGCATAGATCGTCGAAACGCTCGAACAGATCGTTAAGTATCTCGACCAGCTGCTCGGCGGTTTTCGTAGCGGACATACGGGTAAACCCGACGATATCGGCAAAAAGGATGCTTACATTTTCCATTCGGTTCATGTGGAACGGCCGAAACAGTGACTTCAGATCAGAGGGTGTAGCTCGGCGTGGCGCTGGATACTGATCAAAGCTAGTGCCCCCGCCGGCCACAGCCCCAGCCTTCGATGCGCAGCCGCTACTCTCCTTCAGCAATAGATCGGCCACCTTCGGGGGCATCATCGAGTGGATCATCTTTTCCTTTAACTGTTTCTCCATTTCGAGCTGACGTCGCACCAATAAGTTCTGGCCGACCTTCATAAACGTTCCCCGCATCCGCACCACCGTCATCACCAGGATCTGCACGCCGATCAGGTGCACACATAACTGTATCAGCACCCGAATCATAATAATTTTGCACAGAAACGTGTTGTCGTCAGCTTCGTTGCTTGCGGAGTTAACATTTTTGCCCGGTTCGCTGTGAATCGTTGCGCCATTCGGACGAGAGTTGTAATCGAAATGGGTCTGCTGGAGAAACGAGAGTACCTCGAAGCAGAGCGAGTATAGTATGGTAATGGTACAGCACAGCCACAGCGGCAGTGGGATAATTGTGTATACGAGGAGCACGATCTCGATGCAAATTGAGAAGTGGCCAAGCGGGCTTAGCGCTTCGCGAGTCAGCAGTAGTAGCGAGAGCGAGAACATGCACAGCAAGATGGCACAGGCGCTGGACAACAGGTTCGTGTACGCCCGGAAGGTGTCCGTCCCGCTCACCCACAGGCCGAGGAGCGTAAACACGAATATCAGACCAATGGCGACTGTAAGCGGCGTGTAGGTGGTAGGGCCAGCGTCGAGGAGGAAGTACAGCAGCCAGACGAGCGAGCAGAGCAGGATGTAGAAGAGCGCGAAGCTGAAAGCATTACGGAAATAGGAACTCACTCTATTCAATGCCGCGTGGTGTGCATGGACAGTACAGGATACAAGAGGTGGCCATTTTGGTGGTCAGTATGATATACCTTGCCAGAAATTACTTACCGAAACTTGAGTCGAAGCTGAGGAAACACGCTTGCTTGGTACTGGCCCTCCAGGACGGGCGAATCAAACCGCGGGTTGAACCAGGAGCGGGGAGCCGCTCGCTCGAATGCCACCGGTAGCATCACACTACAACACGAGTGCCGCCTGCCGGTTTGGCTCAGGTAGGATTGAATGTAGGGGGCAAGTGAGATTTGAATGTCCTCGACCGAACCTTTCTGGCTTTCGGTCAACACAGGCGGCATCGTCGTGAACGACATCGATGTGCGGTAGTTAGATGCAGTCTAAAGGAAAACAGAAGGATAACGTGTTCGAGACCGGATTAGGAAGTGGGAGGAACAAAGATAAAACAAAATTGTGTTCCTTATTACAACCAGTACGTGTCCAAAGTGGGTCAGACGACAATCACAGTCTCCAACCAAATATAAGTCACGTTCACTTCACGCGGTCGAAGGCATAAAACCAGCGGAAACCCCGTTCGCTGCACAATTAATTAGCTCAAGGCATAGATAGAAGCAGATGGTACCAAACCATCCACACGAAGTTTAGGTGAAACGTCTTTTTTTCGTTTGCTGTTTAACATTTGTTTACAGGTAATGTTATCTGCAATCATTTTCATTCCCTGCACTACCAATCTTTAGTCATAGCATTGCGCGACGGTAATCAATTTAAGATGCTACAGCTTGCATATCGCTGAAGCAATCAGGAACAACACAAGTCAATCATAGGCCGAGATAAGAACTTACTTTTGTTAGTTATGTAGTATGTCTGGTGGCTTAGTATCAAACAAGAATCCCTATCATGCACGATATTTTTGAGAGGGAAGGGAATGCTTTGAAAAAATACCTTTATTATAAAAAAACAGTAAACAATACAGCCACAGCGAAACGTTTTTACGTGAGACACCCGAGCCGAGGCCAGCATAATTTAATTTAAACCAGTCTGTTGGTAGAGCATAACAAGCAGCATTTGTCAAATCGACAAGTTCACAAGTATCATTGCAAACACATGATTAAACCGCCAGTACGCGCTTGGTGGGCATTAGTGTACACAAAACGATTTAATCTACATTGAGGTTGAAACGTAGAAAAACATTTCTAGATATTATTTCGTGTTGACTTATGTAAGTACAAACTTGAAGTAACGAAATATCCCTTGCATCGTTATGATCTCTACTTACCTCCGACATTCTGGTGGAAAGGCAAAATCCTACCTGCCTTCTGCTAATTGTAATGTAAAATATCGGAAGCCTTTCTGGTTCTGTTGCACTATAGCTATGAAGTATTTTAGCTGAAATCCGGTATAACTTTCACTGCTGTTGTCATTATGATTTAAAAGATTTTGAGCTTGAAGCTTCTTTCATCCTTTATCACTTTCACTGTTCTATTGCTAATAAGATAGCAACCGCTGGCTGGCTCTTCGATGCGTTGCGATCTGTATTTGCGGCTGTTAAGATCCCATTATCGGTGAACCTAAAAACACATACCATTTGAAAAAAGTATTAATTTGGGATATTTTTAAAAGAAACCTTACACATAAGAGAAAACCAAAAGGCATTGGAAATTACACTCGTGTATGTGTGCGTAACCAGTGCACGTTTCTTAGGTAGGAATATTAAATTACGGGCTCATCTGAACAACTGAACGAAAAACAACCGCAACGACTGTCAAAGTAATTTGATGGTCACATGCTTCGCGACCGTTGGCATCGTCCTGCGATCAGTGGAAGCCTTGCACCTAGCACCATGCTGTGTGTTTGTTTTGCTGGTTTAGAATGCCAACATCGTTGAAAATCAGATAAAGACGCACAAACACCCGTTGCAAGCTGTAGCGAAGGTGACAATCTCCCTTTCTCCTGTCTACCCCGAATTGTTGGCGCTGTGTGCGAAGATAAGTGACTATATCGTAGGATGTATGAATGTGTCATAAATCGGAGCAGGTGCGCATTAGGCATGTGTTTAATTGTTGCTTCCGCTTCCGGGTCCCCCCTTTGGATTCGAGGTGATGTTATTCAATGAATTATCTTGTTAAAGCAGTCATCGAAGTAATAGCATAAAAACCCGTTTTACTATATATCGAATTAAAATTAGCATGTCGCGTGGTAACAATGGATAATAGCACTTTTCGCCACTATTATTTTCATAGCATTGCGAGTTGTTTGTCGTTCTCGTTATGCCTTACGTCTGGTGCCCGTCGGTTTGTTCGGCATAGGCAACTCTTTATCTGTGGTGTTAGGTGATCTAGAAGACATCATCCATTCTCAAACTCGTGGTGCTTAACGTGCTGTCTGCCAGGGTGGGGGTTCAAAGCCTTCAAATTTGGTTTCATCCGAATCAGCATCAATCTCTTCATCCGATTTCATCCTGCATCTGAATTGGTTTCAGTTGTTGTTCATTATTACATTGCAGAACAGTATCACGGAGAGTCCTGCATTCATAATGCGTGATGCGATTTGTTATCGTAATCAAACACATGACAAGATGTAAACTCTCAGCGACATGGGATGCTTGCGGCTGCGACCGGTCATTATGCACGGTTATGGACAGGACGTATGCGTAAGTATGGCAGGCAACAGGCACCAGGCAACAACAACACCTGTAGCTTCGTTTCGTCGTTCGTAAGTTCGTTCATTTCGACCAGTGATCGCGGGGTTGTTCGTAAACGGGTAGATTGCTAGAAAAGGCAATGGCGACGACAGATCAGTGCGGCGACAACCGCGCATGACACCCATACAGACGGGGCCAAAGAAAGGAAGGAACGTTCGGTGACGGGTATGCGCTGATTAGCGGTGTACTGACGATCGGTCGGGCACTGTGGAAACCTGCCATAGAGCCCAGCCACGGAGTGTGCTAGAAGGATCCACCCACAGGGATCCCGACCAGCAGTACAAGCTACAGTCCGAGCGTCCGATACGGTCACCTCCGATGCGTTTGATGGCATACGGTTCAAGGCGGCAAACACCCGAGCGTTGACTAGTACGTCTTTTACAATTTTCTTTATTGTAGCACATTATACTAGCTTCTACCGTCAAGGCCGAGACTGATTCTTGCGAGAAGGCACGGTTGTAACTAAGTGCGATGCTGAGCGCACCTTCGAGGAACAACAAAATGTATTACCTTTTGGCTCGTCCACGCTCCCGCTAGGAGCTATTGATTGTTGGTATTTATTGCATTTACTTACATCTTTTCTGCCTTCTGCTGATACTGGGTGATCAGCGCACAGCACCGCACACTGTGCACATTTTCAATCATCAATTAAACTCTCGTTTGCGATGGTACGCGAAGCAGAAAACCCCAAGTACAAACTCCACTAGACTATGACTGTGACCAAAATGTCGGTGCTTCAAGGCGAGCATGGCCGAGCACACACGGATAGAAACTTGTTTCGCTACGCTCGCACGTCCACATTTGCATATACTACGCTGCCCGACCGTGGAACATACGCTAAATGGTGAGCAGTGCGATACACAACACTAGCACAAGTGGAAAGCTTCCCCTTATCGGCATCTGTGAGATACTCTACAAACTGTCAGCCACTCTGGACTCTGTCTTAAGTGGCTAATCGAAACTTTGCAGCCCTTGAGTTTGTGGCAACCAACTACGGATTAAGTTTCAACCCGCTCTCATAAACGGTAGAGAACCTTATTATTGCAATACCATATGACGGCTATACCCAATACTTGCTTATCCCGCACAAAAACGACCACACAAGCCTCTTCTGTTAAAAACTCCTCTTCCGCCGCTCTAGATTGTGCGCCTTTGTCCGCAAACTAATTACTTAGTCACTGTTTTAAAATGGCCCAAACCTTTGCTGAGGATCAGTACGGCAAAAAGATCGACCGATGTCTCACTGACACCTTGCTGAAATTCGGTAAGCATAACTTCTTCTTTCGTTGAAAGTTATCTGGACGATGAGCACGAAATGCTCAGCAACTTATGTAATTTCTTCTCCAGTTTTCGCTTCGAATTTTGTAATTATTAATATGTCCATCTTTTGCAGGTGGTGGATTCGCAATTGGTGGTGTTTTGTCACTGTTGTTCTTCAAGCGTCGTTCTTGGCCTATCATTAGTGGTTCCGCGTTCGGCATAGGAATGGCCTACGATAGCTGCGAACGTTCTCTAAACGCGTCCAAATAGAAAAGCTCTGACTGGTGTGCTTATTGTTTAATTTAAATACAAACGAGATGTACTAGAGTGCAATAAATTGGAAGAGTTCTCTACCGTATACACTGGGTGTGTGATCTAGTCCCTTTTTTTAAAAAAGATGATCACATAGTGCAGCTACGGTTTTTGTCATAGCACTGCCACTGTAGGAAGACGAGCGCTGCCTTTGACGGTGGTGCGATGCCAGCTGATGCCAGATGGTGTGCCCGCCGAGTTATTCCAGACGTTGGACACTGAGCCAACATGTGCGCGACATCCATTTGTCCCAGAATACCTAGACGGAAAGGGGTTTACACAATTCGTTGACTGTACATGGTGCTCTGCGGCCCGAGTCACCGGGAAACGTCATGTTCTACTGCCTACAGTTTCAAAGAGAGCGGGAAGAGCTGCTAGTGGAAGGCGGTTGTTCTTCAGTCACGCCAGATAATCTGGTAATTGAGACACTTCGGTAAAATAAAACAATTCACTAAATCTACTAGATAGCACCAACGCGTGTTGACTCTCATTGACCGCTAAAAATGCACCACTAAAAAATAAAACATTGCAATAGAAATTTTAAATTTATTCATTTATTTGTTCCAGTTTGGTTTTGTGGCATCGAACTATTTGAATAATTTACTAGCTGTATTTTTCTCTTTAAATGACTAGTGACTGTTGAATATTACTATCGTTTCGCTTTTTTTTACAATTTCAGTTGAAAAATAGCTGCTGCTTTGTGATCGTTTCACTAGTGCAACGAGGAACTTAACTTTGAAGTAAAAAATAATGAAACTATTCTTGAGAGGAAAAGGACATTTGTGTATGAAGTTAATACGATTTTCTTGATTTTTACGAGGTGTTTAGCTAGAATGAATGCCTGGAGCTGACCAGGCATTATATTATTAGTTTACTTTGTTCTTGATTTATCTGCGTGTGTTCAAAACGGAAGATAGTATAATTTTAGCAAAATGCTTAAAATCATAGCTGGCTAATCCGCAAGTTGCGTCCATTGGTGATTGATGTTTTTTGAGTTGGATATTGAAGGTTCAAATATTCCACATTCGCTTCATAACAGTGGCAGGAACTACTTTTGTGATTTTCAAGCGTTTCCTGTTCGACGTCCTTAAAACATCTGATTATAAATGCGTATATTATTTGGTCAGCTTTGAATGGCAAAAGAGGTTGCAATATGCTCTATCTTAATCCAGGCAATAGTCAGACGAGAGTAGTACGAGAGAATGATTCAGGGCCTTCCTGTCTTATTTGAAAATTGAAGTAGGCTCACATAAACATAATGACAGCGTACGATATCGAATCCAACCCAATTACGCACGAAAACATATTAGGTTTAGCTTGTGAATGCTGTTACCTTAGCATATACTTATAAAAATAACAAACAACACTACTCAAAACAAACTCTCGAGGCGTCACGTTATTGGTAATCGAATTGACTAGAACATAACCAAAACAGGTCAGTTGAAGAAGGATTAGAAAACAGGGCAGTAAATATGGAAGTAGGAGCTCTACAGAACACCCTTTTCAATCCCGGAAATTCGTTGACCATCTTTAGCACAGCGACAGAAGCACGAGTCCATTAGCCAGTAAGTGATTTAAGAAGCGCACGAAAACGGTAGGATAACATGATCCATGGTTTGGTACAGCCGGGCTTCTTCTTTGCACCACTGTTCACTTGGATGTGAAATCGGGCCAATAGTTGATGTAATATCGATGTGTCGTGCCCTCGAACAACCGATCCAGCCAGTTCGGCAAACCGTCGAGCAAATTTTCCTCTAGCAATATCTTTGGTTCGGAGACATCCGACATAGAAGTTTCGGAGTCTGAGCTCTCCATGCCCAGAAAGGCGCCTGCTTCCGGATCAGAAGGCATCGAGCTCAGATGGCGAGTCATTTTGATCATGCGCTGTGGCAAAAGAACAGGCAAAAGATGGACCATAGTTAGCATTAATCAAGAGTTTACTGTTTTCAGTTACAATTACCTTGGCTCCACGGTTCGATTCAGGGTGCTTAGCGTGATACATGCAGAAATATTTGCGGTGGCCATTCAGGGCAATCACGGTTCCAATACAGTTTCTCGGATTGATTTTCATTTCACGTGATTCCGAGAGAGATAGACGCAATAGTTCGGCATACCAACCGATTCCTTTCTCGATTAGCATATGAGCGAACATCAATGTTTTATTTCTACCAAGATAAAGATTGATTGTTGAAATTAGTTTTGCTTTCGATGAAAGAAGCCAAATTGAAGGTGATAGGTCAAACGATTCAATGCATGCTTTTGAGTGAATAAAGTAAAAATTGATGTAATGCTTACACACGAAATGTTCAAATATCTAAAAAAAAATATTCAATATTGACATAACACAACGAAAAAAGAATTAAGCTCAGTGTAATTAACCACAAAATTAGATTTTTCTAGGAAACTTACTTTCTGTATGGCCATACGGCTTTGTGAAAGGCAGATATCAGTTTGGGTCGTGATTGCATATCACTAAGCAATACGATCGTCCGACAACCAGGTTTCAGTAGACGCACTAAGCCATTATACTTCTCCGCCCGGAGCTCATGCAATCGCAGCTCCGGAATATAGCTAGCCGATTTACCTTGGAACCGAAACAAAAAAAAGGATTATGATTACATAAATATCATCTTCTATCTGTATACAAAACAGTTGCTCGACTATGAATGGATTTTCATATCCGAGAAGATTTACGCACCATTTAAATTGTCCACGTTTTTGCCCTGCTTCAGTTGAATATCTTCTTCCTCGAGGCGCAACAGATAGGACATTAGGTAACCGATGATGAAGATGAACGCGATCGTACCGACCACGGACACAGCTGGCAGGATGTGCTCCTGGCCAAGATTGTCGGTCATAAACTCAAGGGCCAACAGGACACGATTTAAAACGCGCACAGCCAAGCTTTGAGCGTGTTCGTCCATTAGATCCTTCGAAAGTAGTGAAGAAAAAGTACCAATAAACCAATTGAAAATTCTTTGACAGACAGGTGAAAATTAATCAGTACAAACTTTCACTTCCGCCTCAAAGCTCAGAGCTTCGGATGTACGCAACAGCCGCTGGATAGCATTGTCCACCTTCTGCTTAGTGGTATTGAAGAATTGATCCTGCGTGTCGTTCTCGGCAGTCTTATCTACTTGTAGCACCACTTCGTGAATCCACTCGTACCGTACGTGGTTGGTATCGCGACGCCAGAAAATCACTAACTTCAGCAACGCATCCTGTAGCTGATTATGTTTCGACAACGTGTCAATAAACTCGTCTTGCTTCTCCTTGTAAATGTAAGCGAATCGTACACGCTCACGACTGAAGCTCGATTCAAGAGCCATACGACGCATCAACTGACGGGCACCGTCATGCAGGCTCGTATTTTCCGTCACCAACACAACGCATAGTCGCTTTCTAGGACGGTTCCATTCCGCTGGGCATACTCCGTCCAGTACGTGCTGTGAGGAAAGGCGCGGCAACACCAGATACTTGTTGACGGATATCACATTATTCAGTGTGGGCGAAGGAATGTCCGACATGGATATACTAGCAACCGGGCGGCTCGGATACTCGTTGAACAACAGCAGTGAGTCAAGGCTAGGATGAATTTTAAACCGTTCCTGTGTGCGCCGTGTATCTTTGGCGTTGAGCGACACAAATCCGAAAGCAACGCGTTCGCGGAAGTAAAACGCTGTTATTAGATAGCGCAAACGGGGCTGCGCCCTCGGTTCCAAGATTAGCGCACGGACCCGATTGTCGGACCAACCACCCAGAAACGCATCAATCGTGTCATCCGTGACAGGCATTAACAGTTTGTACGGCATCTTCTGCCTAATGAAGTCGACCAAGTTTTGCGCATTGAAAATGCTTTCACGGTAAATGTAGTTGTGCCCATCGAGCACCATAATTATGCACGGTAGAGAGTGTACGCCCGTTTTGCGTACTAGCTGCTGTTCGTGTCCGGCATTGATTGTAGCAAACGTGACACCGTATGGTTCCAGGGTGTCAATCATCTTCTTAAAGGAGTTTGCTGCCTTCATGCAGTCGAAGCACCAGTCAGCGTAGAACATTAGAATTTGTGGTGTTTGGTGACTTTTCGGTAGGATGTTGGATTCGTAATACTTCGCCGTAATCGAGAGCCGATGGTAGAGGCTAATATCTTGATCATGAAAGTTGAAGTTGTGCGCACCGTAAAAGTGCTCGAATGGGTCTTGAAATCGACCGTAACCGGTGTAATCCGGTCGGTCCCGATTGAGGATAGCATCTTCATTTGTAATGCCAAACTGGTCGTACGCCTTTCTGCGCTCCGAGTCCGACAACAGTTCGTACGCTTGTTTGATTTCGACAAATTTTTTCTCAGCCTCCGGGTGTTTTGTTTTGTCGGGATGCCTGCAAAAAAGTAAACCAGCATAAAAGCACTAACAAAACACTTACGATAACATCCACACACAGATGGAAACAGGCACACAAATCATCTTAAAAGATTTGATTGTGATCCGTGCTGGAAGCAGACAATCGATCCATTGTCGTGCCTCGCCATACCTTACCATTCTTTAGCCAGTTGCTTGTAAGCCCGTCGGATTTCTTGCAGCGTTGCCCGCCGCTCCACTCCGAGGGCCGTATACGGGTCCTTGGTGGCGCACTGTCCCTCGATGATCACGGTTACCAGGATAACCAGAAACAACCAACGCACGGTCGAACACCGCCAAGCCCGCATCTTTCCAACTGGGAACTCCTCACTCGTTTTCGCTTCGGTTAGCAACGGAGCAATTGCTGCTGACAAAAACGCACCTGATTCGTGGTGCAAATACTCGGCCTTAAATCGCACAATTGAACTGCAAGGCACGCGTGCGAGTCATTACATTGAGATTAAAGTGATTCGCGATAGAGCGAATTTACTGTTGTCTGTATTTTAACTGGCACTGGTATATGCGCTTTTTGCCGATTTTTTTTCACCCATTGGAGGTACGGCTGGGTGACAGTAGGTTGATTTTCCTCGGATACTGACGGAAATAAACTTTTCTGCGAACTACTGACAACAGCTGAGCGAGTTTAGAACGGCGGCACTAAGCCTGAAGACAGTGGATATAGAAAGCGAGTGAATGCGAAACACGTTAAATTAACTAGTTACAAGGCAATTTAAAACAAAATCACCCGCGTTCAAAAATGACGATCTGCAAACAGCTTAATTTATATTTTTAATCAAGGATGTAACCAAAACAACGAAAACCTCACTCAGTATAGGCGCTGTCATTTTGTGAAGCTTCATATTTTTGTATAGAGTTGGCAATGACAGCCGAAGCAGTTGTCTACATCCTTAACCATTTCTGAATTGATTAAGCTGCACCTGCTCCAAAGAGCTGCGAGGTGTGTTCAACAAGTTCTGATAATTTTGTATTTACGCGGGCTACGTATGTTTGATTTTCAATTTTTTGTGGCGTTAGGTTGCTACTCATGTCACTCATTTATGGTGACAATTTCAGCCTTTTTGACTAATCAGTCGATTTTTGACAGCTGTGTTGTGCTTGGACAGGTTTTAGCTCATCGTCGATTATTAGAACTTTTTGAACACACCTCGTATTGCTCCTGGTACAAGCAACTGACGTTATGCAAATGATCGACCTACAGTGCGAGTAAGCGAGTAAGCGAGAGCGATACTAGGGGGCTACATGAGGCGAAACGTAATGTTTTTGACATTACAGATTAATGCCAAACCTCTGCGATTCTGTCAAAACGTTTACGGGTCGGCCGAGGCGTAAACCCGAGCGTAATTATTTTTTTCATACGCTTTGCTTACAAACAGAGGATAATTTAAGTTCTTATTTGCTGGTATAGCAACAAAATCGAAAAAAAACAGAAAAAATATTCAGAAATCAATTTATTTCTCTTCTATTTCTATTTTCTCGGACCAAAAGCACGAATATCAACACGTTTGACATTTCGTTTTTAAATTTTTGCTGCCACACGAAGCGTACACGATTTGACATTGCAAATTAATTTTACGTTAGTTTTTACGCCTCATGTAGTCCCCCAGATAGAGCACATTTGACTGCTCAATTCAGTTTTTTTCAATTCTAGTTGGATAGAGTGTATCTTGTTGAACGAGAAAGTGTAGTTGGAACAGCTCCATTGAGTTGGAAGATACAGCCCCAAGCACGCTGAAAGTGAGTATTATTTTGCGTTCATTCACGTTCAGAAACAATTCCAGTCCTCATGTGCACTCTATTCAAGCTTTCTAACCTTCTGATCGATGGAAATATTTCGATTCTGTGTCAAATCGGTTACATAATTTTCTCCAACAGGCAAAATGTTGGCTATGCGAAGCACCCGTTTGGCGGTTTACCTGAAACCGGCCATCCGTATGGTTCAGTCCCGTGGCTATGCTGAAGAAATGTCCTTCACTTTAGCAGCAGCTAACAAGGTGTTCTACGACAGTGCCAACATTCGGCAAGTCGATGTGCCTTCTTTCAGCGGAGCGTTCGGCATCCTCCCGAAGCATGTTCCAACCCTTGGTAACAAAAGAACTAAGAAACTGTTCATTGGACTTTGCTGAAGCCGTTCACCGCAAATTTTAATCTTTTCGCAGCTGTGTTGAAGCCGGGCGTTGTCACAGTGTATGAGAACGATGGTGCGCAGAAGAAGATTTTCGTATCGAGCGGTACCGTCACTGTCAATGAGGACGCTTCCGTGCAAGTATTGGCGGAAGAAGCACACCCAATCGAAGATCTGGATGCGTCTGCTTGCCGAGAAATTCTTACCAACTCTCAAAGTCAACTATCATCCGCCTCAGGAGATAAGGTATGTACTTTTATGCTAGCATCATTTGGTATAAAAAAGTGGTATGTGTTACAGGATCGTGCCGAAGCTGCAATTGCCGTCGAGGTAGCTGAGGCTTTGCTGAAGGCCGCGGAATAAACTTTCCAACTCTCCAAAATTGTATAGAAACTGATCTTTTCACAGATTCAAATAATAAAGAAAAAACCGTAATTTGAGCCCTATACATTTATTTTATCGACTTGTAATAAATGGTGTTTAAAGCGAGTAAAAGCAAAATATCAAGTGGTAGTGGAGACCCCTCCCCCCCGCTGATAGAGCAGTCGGTCACGTAGCTGGCCTGGGATCGAATCCCGGGAGCGGTTGTCACACAGCCAGCCATTCCGATTCGATTCCCGATACCGGCGTGACAGAGGGTTGGCGGGGGGCTAACGAACACACCTGTAAAAATGAATCGTTGCGAAAAGTACCAAAGATATTAACATTGTCTCTGGTTGCAGGCTAAGACCGCCCGACGGTTGTAGCGCCAACTAATAAGGAGAAGAAAGTAGTCGAGAAAGCGCACAGGAAACGAATGTTATGCTTATGGTAATTAGAGAAAAAATCTATTCAAAGAAATGAAAAATATTCTCATTTTAAGTTACTAACTATTCGTTATACCGGTATTCGTTTTCGTTTGCTGGAGTCAACTATTTTGGGTCAGTTTGGTTATAGTTCGAGTTCTGCGCTTGCATTAAATCTATTTTAATACGAAAGATGTCTCTGAATTCAAAAAAAGAACTATGTGTTAGCTTACACCTTACAAATCATTCTTGCACACCATTTGTTTGCTTAATTATGGTCCACCGTAACCGATGGAGCCGCATCTAGTGAGGAACTTGTTGGGGATTTTCACCATGATTGCATGTTAACGTTACGTTAATCCGGTTACAAACGCCGAGCGGTCTTTACCTGCTCCAAGGAAGCTTTCCACCGCTGGCGGTCGAGAGCCTTCGTCCACCACATTGGAATGCCGGCCACTGTTGCGTCCCGGTCAACACAATCTCTCCATCTCACACGGGGCCTACCACGCCTTCTCTGTCCTTCTGGACGGCCTAAGAGGACTTTACGGGCTGGTACGTCGTCCGCCATTCTCATGACATGACCAGCCCAGCGGAGCCTGGGGAGACACACACGCTGCACTACAGTGAGGTCGTCGTACATTGCGTATAGCTCGCTGTTGTAGCGGCCCCTCCATTGTCCCTCCTCACACACGGGGCCAAATATCAATCTGAGCATCTTCCTCTCGGACGCGGCTAAGAGGGTTTCGTCAGTTTTTGATAGTGTCCATGTCTCAGATGCGTATGTGAGTACTGGGGTTACGAAGGTTCTATATAACCCCTGCTTCGACCGTCGCGACAAGAGATGTGAGCGAAATAACTTCCTCAGACTGTAGAAAGACCTGTGGGCTGCTAGCACCCTGGCGCGAATCTCCTCGGTTATGTCGTTGTTGGTGCTAACCTTTGACCCTAGATAGGTGAAGTTTGGGACGACTTCAAACTTTCGATCACCTATTAGTACGTCACCCCCACGTATGCTTGCCGATGTTGTTGGTGGGGCTGCTGACGGTGGCGCCATCATGAACTTCGCGGCTTGCTCAATCCCTGTGTAGGCTTGGGCTACATCGGAGATCCGCCGACCTATAATGTCTATGTCATCAGCATAGGCCAGGATCTGGCTGGACTTGAAGTAGATTGTCCCTGAGGTCTCCACTCCCGAGTCCCGGATGGCTCGTTCCAGCACGATTTTGAAGAGGAGGCACACTAGACCGTCCCCTTGGCGCAATCCCTTGGTGGTAGTAAAGGGATTGGAGAGCTTTCCATCCACCTTCACCTGGCTTGTGACGTTGGTCATGGCCATTCTAACAAGTCTGGTAAGTTTGGCCGGTATTCCGAAACTAGTCATGGTCTCATACAATTTTACCCTGGCTATGCTATCATATGCGGCCTGGAAGTCGATGAAGAGGTGATATGTGTTCTGTCTGAACTCAATCATCTTTTCCACGATCTGCCGCATGGTGAAGATCTGATTGCATGATTGCATGATTAATCAGAAAATAATCTCTAGCAAAAGTAATCTATTCATTCATCATTTTCCTCTTGCAAGAATCCACTTCAATCGAGCTATGTGGTTGCCTTGTCTTCTTAGATGAAGATCCCACATGCCACTAGGTATGGCGACAGATAGTGATCGACGCGGCAGCTAAAAGGTGTTCGTTATTATCCATTATTCAAGTGCCCCTGACGCATATATACGTAGCAGATGTGACAATTTTTCGAGCGACGACTGCCCAAATGGCTTGTGTAGACAGTAGTCCAGTATGTTCTGAATGTTCGGCTGGCTCTAAATTACGAGGGTGAATCAAATATAAACGAGACTTTTCGTCTTTCAGGCACAATAGTGGAGGGAGAACGTTCCCGCTTTGTTTGTTATTGGATAGGTTTGTCAGGAGTGGGGGAAGCACGTGGGCTCGCCTCCTCGACCCTCTCAGTGTCCACCGTAACGATGTCGGAGCATCGATGATCGATGAGGCAAGTGGTTGTTCTCCATGACAATGCTCGCCCCCATACAGCAGCCTTGACTAGAGAAAAATTGGAGCAACTGGGGTGGGAAACATTGGAACACCCTCCTTACAGTCCTGACCTGTCACCCTGTGACTTTCATGTGTTTGGCCCTCTCAAGGAAGCTTTGGGAGGCCAAAGATTCGATAGTGATGCTGAGGTTGAAGCCTACGTGCGCAATTGGCTGCAGACACGACCTTCATCTTTCTACGAGGAAGGAATTGGAAAGCTGCCTATCCGCTGGGAAAAATGTGTTTCCAAATCAGGAGATTATGTAGAAAAATAAACTATATTGTTTTTTGCGTTTAAAATAAAAATAAATTACAGAAAAAAAAAGTCTCGTTTATATTTGATTCACCCTCGTAATTACAATGGTGCGGTGGAAATGTGAGTTATAATTGGGTAACGGATAACCTTGCGTATATCTGCACAGGAAGCAGATGTCGTCGTAAACCGTACTTTTTAAAAATCCAACGTGGGTTTAATTCAATTCAAATAAATTCATCGGTGCAGGCCGCACTATAATTTATGTTGACTTTATTAATGCATTTTGAGACATTAATGAATGTGGAGCATGTAGCCATTCTCGTGGTTCGATTTTTCTTCGGATCATCGGTTTCTTTCGGGGTCGGGGTCGAAAACTATGCACACTAATGACATTCGTGTTAATGTAACACAAAACCCAATGGCGAAAAAAGCAACGTTAAATTCAAGCCCAGCTTGGATTTTTGAAAAGTTTAACGCAATTGTTTGAAATCAGGAAATATAAATATTTCGATCCTTCTGCAATATCATATTTTACTTTGTTCGTTTTTTAATCGTAAAACAGGGTTTGTGATATATACTAAACGCTACAGACCTGTCCGCGGCTCGTTGCAGTAAAAAATGGTGACCTGCCGAAAAAACGATAAAATGTGCTCGGTGAGTAGAAGTAGAAAGTGAGAAGTTAAAATATTCCATAGCCAGCTACAACCGAGCTGTAACCGTTTTGCAGCGGCATACTCTTACCGGTGATCGTACTGTAGGACTGAAAATGGCATCGATACGTCCTGTAATTAAAAGCCCTTCGAACACGAACTTTAACTGCAGTCCTACAACTCGTCCTTATCTAACATTCATTCTTGGATGCTGGATGCCAAACCCGTAGTGAACGGGCCAGGTTTTCCGGTAGCCTTTTCCCATGGCTTGGCTGGGTTCGGAGGAAAACGGAAAATCCAAAGAACGGCGATCGATGACAAGAAAAGGCAATGTCTCAACGCCCTTTGACGCGGAAAGCCGATCGACGATGAGCGTCGCGTCAGTGTGAAGGTCATGCTCATTACCAATGCGCGCGTTCACGCATCATGCTCCACAACCGGTCGACGGCCACCTTTAGCCAGGCACGGATTATACCCCACCACGTGCGAGTGTGTGCGTTTGTGTATTGCTGTATGAGAGTGCCTGGGCTGGATCACTGGGGACAGGCAGCCGACTTAGGTCAGGCAAAGCCCGGCGCCGCTCGATCAGACCATTCCGCGTGAAACAATCCGTTGTGGCGGTTGTGGTTTTTCGTCTGGCTTCCTAGAACAGGCGTGCGTGCGCGAAACGCGATCGTTGAACGGTGAAGTATAAAGCCAGCAATCAATCAGGAGGTGCCGGTAGGTTTAGTAATAAAGCAACGCCATGCACGCCATGTTCTCCAATCATCCGATCGGGTTGCTGCCGGTGGAGCAGAACTACGACGCAAGCAAACCGTCGATCCGTAAGTTTTTCGCTGGGCGAGACATTTTCGTGACCGGCGGAACCGGCTTCATGGGAAAGGTGCTGATTGAGAAACTCATCCGCTCATGCTCCGAGCTCGATCATATTTTTGTGCTGATACGCGAGAAGAAGCAACGGTCGGTGGCCGAGCGCATCGCGGAAATGCAGCAATTACCGGTAAGCCGAAGGCTGCTGTCGGTCGAAGGCCCATTGTGCTATATGTCCGCTTTCGATCTGCATTCAGCTATTTGACAAGCTGCGCCAGGAGGCGCCACATCTCCTCGTCAAGATGGTACCGGTGCGGGGCGATGTCTCACTGATCGGGCTTGGCCTGTCCGCTGAAGACCGGGACCGTATGCAGAGTGTCTCGGTTATTTTTCACGTGGCGGCCAGCGTGCGATTCGACGATCCGCTGAAGTCCGCGATCCTGCTGAATACCCGTGGTACCCGTGAACTGGTCCGCTTCGCCGAGCAGCTACCGAACTTGCGCGTCCTGATGCACATTTCGTCCACTTACTCGAACCCAGACCGGTACGTCATCGAGGAGGAGGTACGCATCTTTCGGCCGATTTTTGAACACTGGGCCTGGGCAAATCAACGGCTGCATTTGGTTTGATTCCTTCTTTCGTTCCGTTCAGGTGTATCCGGCGTACGCCGATTGGCGCGAAACGATCAGGATCGCGGAGGAGTTCGACGAACAGACGCTCGACGTGCTGGCACCAAAGTACATGGGCTTCCTGCCGAACACGTACGTCTTTACCAAAAGCCTAGCGGAGCAGATTGTACACGAGTACAGGGACCGCCTGCCAATGATCCTGTTCCGCCCGTCGATCGTCATCTCGTCGATGAAAGACCCCATACCGGGGTGGATGGACAACTTCAACGGACCGGTTGGGCTGCTGGTAGGCTGCGGTATCGGCATCTGCCGCACCATGTACTGCGACCCGAACAACATCGCCGACTTTACCCCGGTCGACGTGTGCATAAAGGCGATGATAGTGGCAGCCTGGAAGCGGGGCACCGAGCCAGCGGCCCGGAGTGAGAGGTACGTACGCCAGCCCACCGTCCGTTGGGCTCAACCCTGGGATCGTTGGGTTTGCAAATCAATGATCGCGATTGCGCAACCAGGCACTGCGATAATGACTGGCTAGAAAACAGTGCTCATCTCTCTCTCTCTAATTGTAGTCAGCAGCTGCCGCCCTACGAACCTCGAGATCCGAGCCACTGGGAAGGTTTTATTTCCTCCCAAACGTAACCTTGCGAAAACCTTGCGCGTACAAGTTGTTAGCGTTGTTACTTTTGTCTGGTTGGAACAGCAATTCAACGAAACATGATCCAATCAGATTGAGTACGTTTATACTAATTTGATTATCTATTCCATTTGGAATTGCGAAATCGAGACAGGAAAACACTCACTGCTCTTTAGTGCGGAGCCATGGCGCTTTGTATTTTAAATTAGTAGCAACGAAATTCCCAAATTAATTTAAAGAAGGCTTACCATGGCCGTCGGAGAGCAGTGTGCAAGTATGGCAGCCAACCAGTGGTCTATTGGGTGATTTTCAGGTCCATGAGTTTAGGTATCGACTACAAACGACTAGCGCCCCAATTGTTCAGGTGAATGGTCATTTTTTGTTTCTCTTACGTCGCCCATTTACGTCGAAGTGTGACAATGGCATACATAACGGAACAGGTTAAGCAGCTGGTTAGTTGGGTATGCTCATAATTTCACCTTGTATTAAACCCGACTGCCCCCACCACCCCGGTGTGGTAGTTTTCGGGTTTGAAACATTCGAGATATTGTTAAGCGTTTAGGGGTCAACGTCAGATATCATCGATGATCAATGTGTGCTGTGTGAGGTCTCCGTAATACGTGTGTATGCCCTGTTACTTTTGTGAGGCTGCTGACATTTCCTTTTTGCAGTGTTAAGCTTGAGCTGCCAATCTACAACTGCTGCATCTCCAACCTGCGCAACTCCACCATGTCGCAGATCGTTGAAATGGGGCGCTTGCTGTCGGATGAAATACCGCTGGACAAGTGCATTTGGGCACCGGGCGGGGGAATTACACAGATTCGCATACACAACTTGTTCCGCGTGCTGCTGTACCACATACTGCCCGCCATCCTTATCGATGGAGTTTTTCGCCTGATGGGGCAGAAGCCATTGTAAGTGACCTCCTGCTTTAGTGGCGCATTAATCCACTCACGTAATGAACGCACGATTGTTTTCTTTCTTTTCCCACACGTTTCCATTCCGATTGTTTTGTTTCTCGCGCTTGTTAAAACATTCAGCCTGGCAAAATTGCAGCGCAAAATTTATACCGCCAACGTGGCACTGGAGTACTTCATTCTAAACAACTGGGACTTTAAGAACGGCAACTTTATACGCTTGGCATCAGAAATCAAGCCAGAGGACAAGTAAGTGCACTAAGTTATTCCACACTCGCGACACCGGCTTTCTCTTCCAAATGGTGCATTTTGTTCACTATGCTTTACCCCACTTCGGACACTAGTAAGGATTTCTACTATCGCGACTTCATCGAGTTCGATGTCACGCTGTACTTCCGGAATTGCATACTCGGAGCCCGGCGGTACTTACTGAAGGAGAAGGACGAAAACATCCCGAAGGCGCTAGTGCACTTGCGACGAATGAAGTTGCTCGATAAGGTGTGCAAAACGATCATCATAGTCACGTTCTTCTACATCATATTAATCCAGTTCGACCTGCTCGGTATGATATTGCATCTGACCGGTTACACGTCATCGTACGCAGCCGAGCTAGGATGTAAGTGATTTAAGTCAGCTATAGGTAACACGTTGTTTACGGGACGACCAAAAATGTAGACATATATTGCGTTGCTGTGTGTCGTATTTGTACAATTGAAAGGAATATTAAATGTGTGAAGGAATACAAAATAGTTTGCCCATTTTCTGCGACCTTCAGCTTTATTATATACTGAATAGTTCATTATGTATGCAATGTATCAAATTCATTAAGGCATCTCATGGTAGTGTTAAGGTTGCACCCGCTTCATTGGATTTTCGAGGGTTCTCTAGTATGCTCTAAAAGCTACGCTAAATACGGTAACCCTGATAATCACAAATCACTCAATGATAAGTATAGTAAATACTCAGTTAGAAGGAAATATCGGCTATTACTGCCCAACGTCTTTCAAAGTTCTCAATAATTCAAAAGAAAAAAAAGTAAATACTCAGTTTCTTCCCTGTGAACAAGCAGGAATGTGAGTTTTCGATTGGAGAGAAAAGTTAGGTACGAATTTGATCGAACGATGCGAGCGATCCATTTCAGCACCGGGACCGATGGAGTATTGTCCAATACAACGACAAAAAGCACTTCTATGTCCCACTACGCATAAAACGTCAACAACGGTAATCACCGGCCCGACCCTGCTGCATCACTGGCTACCGCGCTACAGGTCGGTTACCGGTCCGGTAAGTAACGAAACGTACGAGGTGTTGTCCCTCGGTAAAGCTGGACTCTGGCCGCTAGTCAGACCAGTAGACGGAGGTATGATGGATGGCATCGTGTCTTGTTGGGAAGCAGCCAAATTATTACCAGACATTGACAAGTTGTTACTGCTAACGAGGCGCATGGCAATTATACCACCATCATTCGTATCCTGATTCGAGTCGGGAACCATTTCGTAAACCAATGTTGGTCTGAGGTGCTCGTGCTCGGTATTACAAAAGCCATGAGGGACGGGGACCGAACTTAACGGCAATACCTTGTGAAGATCTTCCCGCCTGGTGCTATCAACGTTGCCGCCAACACCAAAAACACTACCAACGACGACAGCGTGCCCAGCGTTGATCGAATTCTGGCTCGGCCGAGTGGGCAAATCATCGCGTACCGTCAACCCAACGTTACGCATTGGAAGTGGATTATGATGGACCCTATTGCCGTTATGTGGCAGCTCGTATACCACGGGTTGCCTGAGTTCCGGCACGGCATGATTGGTGCAAGAAAAATCATAACGGCAGTATGGCGGAGTAAAGGATATCTCCTGATTTAAATACGGGTCGTAGTAACTTTCTCGCCTGACGCCGTTACCGTTCCCTCCACTATCAACACCGTAAACTGCTGTCGCAGTGCGGGCTTTGAGGGTTTGGAAGTTTAATAGGTTCACTTCGGAACGCAAGTCATCGAAGCCCGTCTTCAGGCTCTCCACGTCGACTTGCAATGATTGAAAGCTTCGCTTCAGGTCCTCCACGTCACGAGCGAGACGCTTTAGAGTTTTGTTTTGTGTCAACGAGTGTTCATCCATCATGGTTCGCATCTGTGTCATTAGCGCCTCTTCCCGGACTCGCGAATTTTCCCGAATTTCGCGTACCATATCCGATACGACGCCTGGGCTGTACGAGCGGTGGACTGTGCTCTGTGCCGTGTGCACCGAAGGTGAGGGGCTGTTTGCTCCCAGACTGTGGAAGCGCGAGGCCGTGGGTAGGCTGTTACTGCTGCTGACAGCACTCCGCGGGCGGCTTAGTGAATCAGTATCGCCTGTGGGGAAGAAAGCAAAACTAATGTAAAAACACTAGTTAGGCGACCGACGCTGACCACCGAAACATACGCATTTTCTCGCTGATGGTGCGATTGATCGATTCCGTCGAGTCTTTGATGGCCTTTATGATCGCTGACAGCGTGGGAGAATTCAATGCACCATCATCCCCACCGATATAAAGTTCATCGGTTGGGCCGAAACTGTTGCGTGCATAACTGCCGGCAGCGATGCTGGTGAAATGCAGCGATGGATTCTCGATCGAATCATGTATGGACCTGCCGCTGCTACCTGTCCTATGGGATTCGCTGTCAGACGAGTGAATAGATACGGTTTCGCTATTTTAGATGCAGAAACCAAAATATTTGATGCCACAGCCATAGAAATATCAGACACGATCAATACCGTAGCGTAAGACGGCACCGATCTCCCACCACCAACACCCTACTCTGCCATAATAAAATTGGCCTCAGAGCCATGTACATGTACGCATCACCTGGCTTCGGTGTGTCTTTTAAAGTTACTTCATTTTTTTTAGCTTTGCAACTATCGCGACTGACTTACCGTTTACCTGTCGAGTGGGTGTTTGCAGATACAGTGTCTGCCTGGCGTTCTTCGTTTTTTTTGCCATCAGCTCTTGCAGATATGCTCTTGCAGCGGTGTCTTGTCCACAAATTTCCCGTGCGAGTTCGTCTTGGAAGGCTGTAATTTTCTAATGGCGGATCACCCGAATCGTATTGAGTATTTATATCGGTTTTTTTCGTCATGTCCATCGAGAACGTGGGCATTGGTATGCAATCAACATTCATATACATGCGTGACGTCCCCGCGGAGCAGTCGCTGGTCTCGTTCGTTGACTCAACCGACTCCTCGATTGGCTCAATTATTTCTTCTGAACGCGGAGTGGCATCTGCACCTGCAGGAAGAGTATTCATTGAATAGCTTGTACATTGGATGACTAAAATTGTTTAAGCAAATCAATGGATGGCGTCTTTTGTTTTTAGTAACTAACGAATCGTTTGTACACTCAGTCAACTATCTATAGGCGCACCCACATTTTCAACGTATCTTCCAAACCGTCTTTTCGATTCTACTTCTGGTTTTGGGGCTTTTTTAAGTAGGAAAAATTATCAATAAACCCATTTAGTTGGATTGAGTTTATTTTTTATTTTTAGCTTTTTTTCGACCAAATACGATATAGGCACTGTCAAGTTAATATAGGCGCACCTAATAAAATGATCAATACGTGTGTTTTTTTTCAAGTCTCTGTATTGATTGTGAGGTTTAATAGTCAGTTGGCTTTCCTAATCGCTGAATGACTTGGAAAATTCTGTTTGTCATACTGTTAACCAGGTTTTTCAAAATTATTGGGTCCATTTGTTCCCAAGCTTCCAAAATGGATGCCTTAAGCTCATTAACAGAGCTGTATTGCTTCCTATCCGCATAAATTTGTCTAACCAATATTCCCCAGACATTTTCAACTGGATTTAGATCCGGACTTCGCGCTGGCCACTCAAGCAAATCGATTTTATGGGTAGCAAACCATGTTCTAGTTGTCGAACTGGTGTGAATGCTAGCATTATCTTGCTGAAAAACCAATTTTTTTCGACGGTGGGCAGCTTTAAACGGGATCAGACAGTCTTCTAGAAGCTGGATGTAATCGTTGGAGTTCATTTTACAAGATGTAAAATCCAGCTTGAGCTTGCCCGCAGAGCAAAACCCAAGCCACACCATAAGAGATCCTCCTCCAAAGGGTGGACGGGTGGAGAAGTACTGCGGATCTTTGCGTAAATCGCGCCAATAGCCTGTTAAACCGTCCGGCCCATCCAAATTGAACTTTTTTTCATAAGAAAAGATCACCTAGAATTAAAAAACCGAAAAAGGAATTGATTTTTTTGATACAAAATATGCTCTTCAAAAAGCAGAAGAAAACCCAAAGATACCATGTCCCACCGACGTGCCATGTTCAGTTTCGCAAATTCTACACGTTTCTGTTGGTGTAGTAGGCTTAGATTTGGTACCTTGGACATTTTTGCTCGAGTTATAGTCGGGCTTTTTAGCAAAACCTGGCGAATAGCTTCCCTGCTCACTGGCAGATCCAGTGTAGATTTGATTTTTGATAGCGATATCGTCGAATTTGACGCCAATTTAACAATGTTCCGCTTGGTTCTCATCGACATCTTGCATTTTCTCGGAGTACGCTTCGCAGTTCCATACCGTTTAGGATCCTTTAAGTAATTACGGATCACATTATCGGATCTCTTCATTCTTCGAGCCATTTCTCGAATAGCTACACCCTCCTGCTTATATGCCTCTATCAATCCCTTTTCTTTTCTTTCACTTAAAACACTTCCTTTTGGCATATTTAAGAATTTCACTTGGAAAACTCGTCACGACAACTACTCTCGGAAGCAAAATTCAAAGTGCGTGTATACCAAATTGACAGTCACGAAATTGACATATACTAATTTCGACAAATGCTGACCATACACTATCACAAGCAAGCACTGTTACTTGATTTTTTACCAAAAAAAATGACACTGAAATAGTCATTATTCAGAAAATACGTTACAAACATGGCGAAGTGCGTAAAACTTGGCTGCGCCTATAGATAGTTGACTGAGTGTATACTTATTGTAAGGGCAAGTACGTTACTGACCTGCGTTTGGCGATTTTCAATCAGGGTATTAGGAACTTTAATTGTACTAGATAATTGCATAGTTACTGAAGCTAATTATTAATAGCTCAGAAGCAGCAATAATTAATTGTACATTATGATCAATAAGCTAAGTGTTCTTCATCTAGCAGTGAGCTTATCGACGACGCTACAAATGAGCCTAATAACCGTAACATTATTAATTGTTGAAGTTGGTCAGCCAAACTCCAAAAACAAGATAGCAAATCGGTGCTGAACGTAGCTGCCAGTGAAAGAAAAATGATGCCTTCGTCTTATTTAAGAGATTCTCACGGTCAAGAAAAAGGCATGCTAAATTTAAAGCGCGTTAATGCAAAAGGAAAGTTAATATTTACCATTACTAATGCTCCCATCCGGTGATGTATCCGTTTCAGAAGATGTAACGTTATCCATATTATTCCTAAAACATAAAATGGTATTAGTAGGGCACTTGGTATCAGTAGTTAACGTGGTGAAATCATTCGACCAAGTGCTACATTTATATCAAATAATAAAAGTAAACGAATATGCATAACCTAAGACTTTAGGTTGCGAAAGTCAGAAGCCTAAAAGGCGTCGACGGAGAAGCTTAGTTATTTGATCGTTTCCCTAAGTGTAGCTAAACATCGTTTGGTGAGGTATGGGCTCATAACTCGTAGAAAACAATGTAACACGACAACGCACGGAAGTAATAAACCGACGGTACATCGGTGCTACAGAAAAAAAGGAAAAACTATTCTCTTTAGCTGGTGGTGTAAACATAATTTTCCCTTCGACTTCGTCGTACAGCGGTTAAGCGAAAGCTTTTCTTTCCGTTGTTTGCTATTTCGGGACCGTTGAGGGGTTGTTGAGGCGTTTGGGACTGAATGCTATGGCTAGCATCTACGGTTAGTATAGTATCTGGCTAGGAAACTTTCTTCCATACTAGCTGTACGCGCGATGCTATTGAAGGTTACAATAGATTGAATCATTTGTGGCGAGGCACCCATATTCTCTAGAATTTTAAACACAAATCATCAATTGTGCCTCTTTTTCGTTTAGGTCAAACTATAGGTTATGGTCATGGGTGCTAAACAGTGACCACAACCATTCAGAGCAGAGCCCCGGGAGTACACATCGGCTCCGGCTAAACACAGTAACAGTACAGTACGAACAGTAAGATTGTTGCCACTCTGTTACCCTAACCACACAATAAGATGACGCCATTTTTGTTGTTGTTGCATTACATTGGAATGCACTCTACATTGGATTGGTAGCACCCTACATTGGAATGTAGCTCTAGTGAAACTTGTTTTCCCCTTCACAAACTCTCGAATTTTCGGCCGTTCGTTGCTTGTGTAGTGCAGGGCGTAGACCTGCACAGTAAATCCGTTCGAGCACACAACGAAAACTAGCGAATTGATTTTGACCGCTTTTGATTGATTTGACTAGACTACATTTTCATCAGTCCTATTTTGTGTTGATCTAACGAAATCTTAACCCTGTTGTGGGACTGTCTAACAGGAATCAAATTAGGTGTACTATTCACACTTACCGTACGTAGAATACAAAAATCAAAGATATTTTTTATTGAGCAAGCTATTGCTTACAACGGAGAACCACCCACGCCGGAAGTTGGTTTACAATTGACAAGAAGTGGGCGTATACGTTGAATACAAACTGACGTTTCATGACATTCGTTTTCAACTTACCGTATTTTTCCGTGTATAACGCGCACCCGTGTATAACGCGCCCCCTTATTATAAGAGAAAAAAATTGGGAAAATAAGTTTTTTATTATACATTTTTCAGATATGTGATATCCAACAAATACCAAATGATAGTCATGTATTATTGTAAATATTCTATAAATATTCTAAAGTAGACTAAAGATAAAATGTGTATACATTGCAAAAGACATACTAGTATTTTATATTTCGTAATAATCTTCAAACTCAGTTTCACTGCTGTCTGACAAATTGATATTCTCCAATTGCTGTTCAATGTACTCCTTATTGTCACTCTCTGAAAATGCATTGTGACAATAAAGTATCCGGAAATTTGTGATTTAGAAAACATGCTTTATTCCATTATTTTGTGGGGTTAGATTGCTACACATATCAGTGACTTATGGTGAAAAGGTTCGGCCATTTTATCACTTAATCTTTTACAGCTGTTTTACTGTGCTAGTGTCTTGGCCCATCGGAGATTTTTTTCTCTTCCAAAAATGGATGGCAAGGAATCTATATCCAATTTTTTGTAGAAAACGAAATTAAGAGCGCGGACGCATTCAAAATGTTGACTGTGGCTAATGGTGAAGCTATTAAGACCAAAAACATCGCTTTGTGGTCAATTAATTTAGGAGAAAACAGAAATCGCCGATAAGACAAAACACGTTCAACTAAGCTTAAAAAATAGCCGAAGTTTTCAACATAAGTGAGTGACATATGTAGTAACATTACGCAAGAAAAAAATCGAAAATCAAATAAAACTTTTTTTTAAAATCACAAATTCCCGGTACTTATTCGACAGAATGTATATAAGATAGAAGACCACCAAATATAGGAATATATTATCTGTAACAATATTGTATGGATAATTATATTCCTAACAAATGTTTTATTTCATAATATGTTGAATAATACCATAAAATATGTGCCTAAAAGGGCACACTTGTATGTTTAGAGGGGACAACATTTTTACTACCCTTGTATAACGCGCACCAAGATTTTGGAGCTAAAAAAATTGGGAAAAAGGGGCGTGTTGTACACGGAAAAATACGGTACTTTTAATGTCATGATTATGAACGTTAGGAGAGCAGCTTAAACGGCGACTTAGGTTTACACGACTTCAGCTGATTTGTGGGTTTCGCTTTAACACTTAACATAAGAAAGCTGACCAAAATTTATGCGTTTCTCTTTCAGATATCTGGATTTGTAGCAAAAATCGTTAAGAGTTGAATGAAGCCCTGCGCTCAAACTCTCTATAATAACACAACAACAACAACCCTGCTCATTTTTAAGGGGCCAACCATTTGACGCCTACAGATCATGAGAAAAAGTGAGAGGCAGATTTCATTGTCTTCTCTCACTTGCACTCTGGGCTGTAGATGTAGCGTAACCTGCTTCACAGTGCAAAAATTAATGGTTGTTGATGCAGTGCCAAATTCCGTTGTGAGTTGTGTGAGACACAATTTGCTTCACACCCTAATTTTTCTAAAAACAGTTGGCTGAAACTTTACTTCATCACCATTTTTTCGCATGTTGCATAGCGTTATGCCGCTCCCGATGAAATTTCTTCACAAACTGCTTTCCTCAGCGAGGACACTCGTTCGTGGTGTTGCTGTGCACTCCGCTCTTAAGCCCGCTCCAGAAGCTACGATAATCGCTACGATAATCGTTGCTCAGACACATCGTAGCGATGCATCGTTGCGTGTGGACTGTGAAATTGTACCACTTTATGCCACTTTTGAATAATCGACGCAGATGTAGAAAAAAGGAGCAAACGAGCATCAATATCTGTCCAATTTCCATACAAGTGTGCGTGTGCTGATGTGTGGGTGTGTACACTGTTTATTTTATTAGATTATTTTAAAGTTTATTTATAAAAAGACAATTTAACATTTCATACAGATTTTTCTTGGCACGTTCTATGTTTTGCTTTCCAAACAAAATGCACAATGCTAAGGCAAACCAACACAGTGTTTCTTCCATGGCTGTTTCCATAATACTGACAATTGCGGTTGCAAATCGTTATGAAAAATCGTAGCGTGTGGACGCTCCACAGATCGCTACGTTAAAAAGCTACGAGGCATCGCTACGATACATTAATTGATCATTAGCATTAATCTGTAATGCCATAAACGTTACGTTACGCTTCGTCTGTCCCCGCAGTATCAGTTCTTTTTTATAAATTTCCCGTTGCGGGAAACAACCTGTTTCTCTCCCTCCCGGCAGGGTCCTGTCTGGTAAAGCCGTGGGGCAGGTACGCGATGCGTAATCGCCCTTTATTTAATATATATACATCCATACATATATACATTCATACATATACACATATAGCACGTATTTACACGTAATTTAACGCTTATAATTTAAGTTCTTATTTGCTGTTATAGCAACAAAATAAAAAATTGCTCGTCGTCCTCATCGTCTGAAATAACGAGCTTTTTTCGAGTGCTGCGACGAACAGCCACGATTTCGTCTTCGCTCTCACTGCCTTTGCCGTTCGAATCACTTTCTTCCTCTGTTGATGCCAATTGCACACGGTAGATGCTGCGGCGAGTGGCCGGTGAGTATGCCCGATCTTCTACCTCCTTCTCCTCCTCGTCATCGCCATCTTCCGTCAGTTCCGGAGCGTTGCTTAGAGCAGATCGGCGTGCCCGATTTCGAACAAGTTCCGTTTCGCTGTCATCGTCAGATTCCGCCTGTATCGGGTGCATCGACATTCGTTTGCTTTGACGGTTTTTCAGGCGGATAACCAAACTTTCATCCTCACTATCGATGGGACGACTGCTAGTCGCAGCATCAGATTCCGCGTCTGAATCGGTTTCTTCGATCATGATCGATTCTCCGTTTCGATACTGGCTGAATGGTTGATTGTTGCTGGAAAACGAAAAACGTTTTCCTTACTTAAAAAAAAAAACGCTCGGGGAGCAGCTTCTTTTCGTTGGGATGCGCACCGAGGGCGGGGACGACAACCACGGTCGTGAAAACGTGCTACGGTAGAGGAAGTGGAAACGCCTCGGCGACAGGCGCGAAAGCTCGGACATCTGTCGTCTCACCTAATGGTGAGACGGTGGACCTAACAGATTTTATTGTCTTCCCTTATTTACGCACTTGGCTGCAGTTGTAGCGTAACCCTGTTAACCAGCGATATTTGCGTTTCGTCCTGTTTAGTAAAAAAAAGTAAAGTATAGATTTGCTGTTTAGTAAAGTAAAAAAAACAAGTGTAAGGTAAGGTAATCGCCATTCGTCCTAAGGTATTCGCCATTACAACCGACCGACGACGATCAATGCTCGATCAGCGGCTGCCACTTTGGCAAACATGATTGTACCTCGTTCTACCCTACTACCTAAGTAATAAAAGAAAGCAAAAAAGTAGATAAAGTAAATAAGTCCTTAGATCGCAGCCAGCGGCTGAAACTAGCAGCGAACATGCGACTAATACTACATACCCATATACGAGGTGTGTTCAAAAATTATCACGACCTTTGAGTTTTCGCGGGCTACGTACATTAGATTTAAATTTCCGTTGTGAATTTTTGTTGCAGTTCGGTCACTTTGAATGTTCACTTCAGTTTTGGCGGCTGGTTTTGCTTGCGCGGGTTTTTTGCTTCATTTTTCGATTTTCGACCGAATTCGACCAAAACCAGCAACAGCATTAACATTGCCCAGGAGCTGTTGAACTCTGTCCGCGACAACCCAAATTTGCTCCAGAGGGTCATAACTGGTGACGAGTGGTGGGGGTCATGACGTGGACTTGAAAACGCAACCATCCCGGAACGGAAGCTACCACACGAGCCGAGACCGAAATGAGTTTGCTCACAGTTTTCTTCGATTGCCGGAGCGTGGTGAACTCGATAGGGCCTCGATGGCCAATAAGGAATATTACTACTACTTTGAGGATTGGAAAAGTGTATAATATGTGATAGGGACAACGTAGATATTTAAGAAGAAAACCGGCCCACAATATATGTTGAAAAAAAAAAACACAAAAGCCGCGATATTTTTTTAACGGCCCTCGTACAGTAGCTGCGCGAACGCTATTTTAATTAGTGATGACAATTCCGTAATGTGGATTAGTTGAATCGTTTCAGCTTTGATCCGCTTGATGATGTAATAGCATCGCCTTACGTAGCTTCCACATTATGAAGATGATGATATTGTGGTACACTTTGAAACGTTTATGACCACCCCATATGCAATGCCGTGCTGATTGCCGTATTTCTACTTAGGTTAATTCTCGTATCATCAGCGTATCATTGCTGCTGCCGAACCACTATTTGATGGTTGCACGATAAATTCTAGGACTATGCTGCGGTGTGGGCGTGCAAAATAATTAAATTTGTTACGTACTTCGCATGAACATGAAAACGGTGGCGAGAAAACTTTAAAGATGAAAACACAAACCATAATTATATGGACGGGGGAAACGGCACGTGATGGTTGTTCGGGTCGGGACCAAGATGGTCCTGATCAGGAAACCGAGCCCTAAACCTGCATTTGTCTGCCACCAACCTCTACGGTTCGGTGCGGTTTGTGTTAAATGGCTCAGCCAAAAACCCGCGAGGTAGACTGGGGTTACATAATCAATATTGACATAATTTTACTAATTTAATTAAACCGATGCCGATTGGGCCTGAAGCCCCGAAGACTCTGCTATCCACTGGCCAGTTTCGACGAGGCGCTCGAACCAACAGTAGTAGTCGCGTTGGGATCGTCCCGTCGTTCCGGTGTTCCGACGCCCGACGTTCCGCGAGTGTGGGGAAGCAACGTCCCGTTGAAGCATTACCAGTTGAAGCAACTTTTCGCTACCAGCGAGGGGCATTGGGGCACACGGAGAAGGAAGGACGAAAACCGAGTTCACGCTGATCCGGTAGGAGGGATCGCCGAAGCAATCGGAGATGCGCGCCCAGTGGTAGTGCTATCCGGCCATCAAACGCCATCGGCAGCCGTGGAAGCTTGTGTTGAAGCTCGTGTGCAACTAGCGAACTAAATCGTTCGCGGTCCGGCGCGGAGTGCGTCAGTAATCGCGTTTTGCCGCGTATCCCGCGATGTAACTGCATCCTGGTCCGCTCGTGGCCCGTGTATGTAGCTACACTTATCGACCGATCCAGGGGCACCGAACAACGCCCTGCCAACTTACTTGAACAGCAAAAACAACCACGACTGCGAGCGATATGCGAAAGGCGACGGAATCGCGAGAAAATCTGGTCAACTCGACCGCATCGCTTGAGGATGGCGTTGCGGAACCGGGCGGGGACCATCCCGGCGCGGCCCGGTCTTTGAAGAGTGCCACGTCCGAGTTCGATCTGGACATCCAGGACATAGTGCTGACCAAAACCGAGAAACGGTTTTTACTTAGCGCCGAGCGTGGCGATTGTGCAACGGTGCGAAGGTAAGCGGTCCCCGATGGCGTGAGTTACCTTGAGACGGCGTGAGGCGGGCGTTCAAACCTTCAACCAAACGGCTTGCGACGGATTCAACCAGCAACACCAATCAACCACGTCACACCTTCGCTAAGCAGCGTTTTGTCGTGCTGCTGCGTGCCGTGCTTTGTATTCAATTAGGCTTCCGCTAGGACGAGCGGAGGAGAACACCTCGGTACAGAAGCATTTGCAACGCCACAAAAAATAAGCGGAACAAGCGGAACGGAATCCTTACAAGTTTGACGCGCGTTCGACCTACGGTTTTTTGGTTGGTGTTGGCGCACGCTTGCTCATTGTGAGGCACAGTTATGTAACTGTTGCTTTCCCGTGGACCGTGCCCCCCGGTCTGCCGGTAGTACCGCCCCCGTGCATTAACGTCACCTAAGGGCTAGCGATCGACCGCGAAGGCTTAGTATAACCGCATTCCGCCAGTGCGGGGTGTCCGGGCAGCAAAACCTTGAACATTATTCCTCTCACATCGATTGCACATTTTTTGTTTGGTTTTTGTTTTACTGCTGCGTGCCATCAGAATCATCCAGGAAAACAAGGACCACCCGGAGGAGTTCGACATCAACTGTGTGGACCCACTGAACCGTTCCGCCTTGATTGCGGCCATCGAAAACGAGAACATCGAGCTCATCAATCTGTTGCTGCGGGAAGGCATCAAAGTCAAGGTAGGAAGGTGGCGGCGGCGGGTAACCCTCCCGGGTTTGGGGTACGTACGTGCCGGGGATGTGCCCCGGACCACGGTAGCTGGTCGGTGATGGGTGGATGGGTGCGCTTAATCCCTTGCACTGCTACGGATTGTCGTACGACGAATTAAGCGAAAGCCACACAAGCCCTAGGGCGCACTGGGCTGCGCCTTGTGGCTGACGTGTACTGAACAAACCGTCCCGTCGGATGCACATTCAGAGGGGGTCGAGGGGTGTGGGGTGATACTGGAGCGCGGCTATGGCTCCGTTGCACAACGGTTATTTCATTCGCGATAATCAAAATCCAATCGAAACCTGGTGAAGTTACAAAAAGGAAAACGAAACAATAGACCGGAACAGACTGACACTGGCTCTGTTACAGGTCCAGCTAGAAAAAGAAAGAAAACGAAGGGAGTGCAGGTTGGGTTCAGGTTTCTATTTCTGAGCAGGCGTGTGTTGCCTTGGCCGGGGTATTAACATCCGCTTTCCCTCCCCTTTATCCTGCTGCAAAACTAGGATGCGCTGCTGCACGCCATCAAGGAGGAGTACGTCGAGGCGGTCGAAACGCTGCTACTGTGGGAAGAGGAGAATCATGTCCCGGGTGATCCCTATGTAAGGCTTACCGGATGCAAAACCGGGCGGAACGGGCCGAGCTGGCGAGGGCCTCCGATTAGCGACGACTTACCATCTCCCCATCTCCCCCTCTCTCTCTCTCTCTCTCTCTCTCTCTCTCTCTCTCTCGCTCTATCGCTCTATCGCTCCATCTGTGGCCGCAGAGTTGGGAGGCCGTGGACCGGTCGTCGTCATCCTTCACCGCCGACATTACGCCCCTGATACTGGCGGCCCACAAGAATAACTACGAAATCCTGAAAATCCTGCTCGACCGCGGCGCAACACTACCGATGCCCCACGACGTCCGGTAAGCATCGGTCGGCCGGAAATCTGTGCTCGTTGATTATGCCGACGCATGCCGACGCATGCTGACACTTCTGCCGGCTCCGGCACGTGCCCAGGGCAAAACAACAAACAAACAAACAAATAAACAAAACAGTTTGACAGTTCGATCCATCTCTTCCGACCGGTGCGTTTTTTGCAGGTGCGGCTGCGATGAGTGTGTTACCTCGAGCGAGCAGGACTCCCTGCGCCACTCGCAGTCCCGCATCAACGCGTACAAGGCGCTGTCGTCGAGTTCGTTGATCGCGCTCAGCTCGAAAGACCCCATCTCGACCGCATTCCACCTGTCCTGGGAGCTCCGCCGGCTGAGCCGCATGGAGACCGAGTTTCGGGCGGAATACACGGTACGTTGTGTGTTCGAACACGGGCGGGGGACGCTAACCACGGGCTTTATAATCGAGTGTTTCTTCTTCTTTACCTGCTGCTGCTGCTGCTGCTGCTGACTTTCTATTGTCCACTCGCCCCTCGGCACTGGCGCGTCTTAGCAAATGCGGGCCACGGTGCAGGAGTTTGCGACGGCTTTGCTCGATCACGCCCGCACCTCAAACGAGCTCGAGATCATGCTCAACTACAGCCCCGGGGCAGTCGATAACTGGGAGCCGGGCGAGCGGCAGACGCTCGAGCGCCTGAAGCTGGCACTGAACCACAAGCAGAAAATGGTAGGCACCGTCCCGCGCCACACGCAGGCCGATTAACACGACCGCACGACCGATTCGATTCCTATTGCAGTTCGTGGCGCACCCGAACGTGCAGCAGCTGCTGGCGGCGATCTGGTACGAGGGGCTGCCGGGCTTCCGGCGCAAGAGCATCGTCGGCCAGATCATGCAGGTGGCGAAGCTGGGCACCATGTTCCCGGTGTACAGCATGATCTACATGATCGCCCCGAACTCCACCATGGGGCTGTTCATGAAGAAACCGTTCGTCAAGTTCATCGTGCACTCGGCCAGCTACGCCTTCTTTCTCAGTACGTATAACCCGGGACGCGGTCGCCCATTCAAGGCTTACTTACGCTACCCGCCCTTTTCCCTCACTCCGCAGTGCTACTGGGGGGTGCGTCACAGCGCGTGGAGTACCTGGCGATCGAATGGTTCGGACCGGACTGGGCGCAGGACATTCTGGCGGAGTGGAAGCGCAAAGAGCGTGGGTCGCTGCCCGGGCTCTTCGAGTGTCTGGTGATACTCTACATCATAAGTATGGCCTAGCTTCTCCCCCGTGTCGCACCGATGTTTCTTTACTTTCGTTTCTTCCGCCCGCCCGTAGGTTTGATTTGGCACGAGATGAAGTCGCTCTGGAACGATGGGCTGATGGAGTACGTGTCCGACCTGTGGAACATTGTGGACTTCATCTCGAACACGTTCTACATCGTTTGGATGAGCCTGCGCTTCACCTCCTGGTACACGGTGTGGGTAGGTAGTGGCTCGCGACTTTCTGCTCTGCTGGCGGTTGTAATGGTTGTTGTTTTCGTTTCGTCACTGCCATGGTGGCTTCAGCGTGACGCTCGAGCGGGCCTCAATCCGTGGTACCCGCGGGAGCAGTGGGACCCGTTCGATCCGATGCTGCTGTCGGAGGGTTCGTTCGCCGCCGGCATGATCTTCTCCTTCCTCAAGCTGGTGCACATCTTCTCGATCAACCCGCACCTCGGGCCGCTCCAGGTGTCGCTCGGGCGTATGATCATCGATATCATCAAGTTCTTCTTCATCTACACGCTCGTGCTGTTCGCGTTCGGGTGCGGGCTGAACCAGCTGCTCTGGTACTACGCGGTGCTGGAGAAGAACAAGTGCTACCACCTGCCGAGCGGGCTACCGGACTTCGACAACAACGAGAAGGCGTGCGGCATTTGGCGCCGGTTCGCCAACCTGTTCGAAACGTCGCAATCGCTGTTCTGGGCCTCCTTCGGCCTCGTCGACCTGATGGCGTTCGAGCTGAGCGGCATCAAGAGTTTCACGCGCTTCTGGGCGCTGCTCATGTTCGGCTCGTACAGTGTCATCAACATTATCGTGCTGCTCAACATGCTGATTGCCATGATGAGCAACTCGTACCAGATCATCTCGGTAAGGCCTCCGGGGCAAACGGCCACGGCAAACCTCCCCGTCTCTCGCTCTCTCTCTCTCTCTGTGGGCTGATACAGAGCTGTACTCCGCACAGGAACGGTCCGACACCGAGTGGAAGTTTGCCCGGTCGCGGCTCTGGATGAGCTACTTCGAGGACGGTGACACGCTGCCGCCCCCGTTCAATCTGTTCCCATCGATCAAAAACTTCACCAAACTATGCAAATGCTCCGACGACAAGCGCTCCACGACGAGCATAATCGTAAGTAGGGGATAATTGAGTTACGCGAGTCTCGAGTTTTTCGGCCATCGCCCCGGGGGCCGGCCGGGGCCTATTTTCGCTCTGCTTCGGTCCCGGTCCAAACTGGACGGGTACCGTATTTTATTTTGCTTTCGCTGTGTGTTGCTCTTGGAATGAAACTGATTACTGGTTCCGGGCCCGGCCGGGGTTGGCGCTGGAGGCCCCACCGGGGGGTCAACACGTTCATGTGGCACTGACAGGCACTAACAGCAACAACAACACTTTCCGGTCGGAACAGAAGCGAAACCGAGAAAAGGCGCAACGGCGCCACGAGAACGTCATGAAGCTGCTGGTGCGGCGCTACGTCACCGCGGAGCAGCGCAAGCGGGACGATTTCGGCATCACCGAGGACGACGTGATGGAAATCCGGCAGGACATCAGCACACTGCGCTACGAGCTGATCGACATCCTGCACCAGAACGGCATGCGGACGCCGAACCTGAAGCCGAACGACAACGCAAGTAAGTCGCAGCCACGAACTCGCTGCGAATGATGCCCGATAATCTCTTTTCTCGTGTCCCGACCGGACATGCAGTCGCTGGCAAGAAGGGCCGTGTGATGGAGCGCCGCATACTGAAGGACTTCCAGATTGGGTTCGTCGAGGGCATCCTGCAGGATACGTTCAGCTCGCCGGGCGAGAAGCCGGCGGATGTGTTCAGCACCATCGCCAAGGCGATCGGCAACAAGGCGAGCACCAAGAAGAAGTAGGTCGCGGTGTCCCGGCCGGGTCCGATTCCGTTCTCTCCCTCTCTCATTCTCTCTCTGTCTCTCTCGTTCGCAGGAAGCCGGAAGACTGGAATGCACTGGTGCGCCGCAGCACGGTGGCCCGCGACCCGATCGGCAACTCGACCGAGGCGATCATGCGCCGCAGCCGCCAGAGCCTGCGGAAGCAGATCCTCGACAACTCGGAGATGGGGCTGGACATGGACACGGACCACCTGGTCGCGTACAACCCGAAGCTGTCGGAGGTGACGCCGGTGACGCGCGTGGCGTACGTCAAGTTCATGACCACGAAGCTCAAAAAGGACGTGGCGGACGGGGCGGCGGCGACGGCCGACGAGGCGGCGGGGGCGGCGTTCGAGAACGAGCGCCGCCAGTCGTGGAAGCGCAACTCCCTCAAGAAGCTGGTCGACATGAAGGACAAGATCAACGTAAGTGTCCGGTTCCCGCCATTCCGACGCCCGACTTGATCACGATCCCTCCCGTTTTTACAGAACCTCAGCCAGGAGCCAGACGAGGAAGCCAGCAACGGGGACCGGGAAGCGCCGGGAGAAGCAACTGGCACTGCCACCAGCGCCGAGGAACCGATGGTCGACGATGTCCGGGCGCCGTCTGGTACGTCGTCGTCATCGGAGTCGGCCCCGGTGTCGACTGTGGACCGGCCGAAGGTGCGCGTCCGTTCGCCCATCATCGAAGATCCGAACGAGGAGCGCGAGGATACGCCGTCGAGCTTTAGTCCGCCGCCGCCACCGCTGGGAGGGGACCCCATCCCCGAGCGGCCCGTTTCACCGATACCACCCAACAGCCCGCCATTACCACGGCACGCGGCAGCAGCAGCAGCAGAGTTGGGTGACGGTCCCGAACCGGAGCCTGAGCCCGAGCCCGCGGTTCCGGAGGTCCGGGTGACCACTGCGAGTGCGACTGGGGCCACTGTCTCGCCGACCGGCAGTACGCGGTCGGTCAAGCCACCGTCCAGTCCAGCGAAGACGGCCCGGGTCAAGTCGCCCGAGCGGGCCACGCTGAGTCCTGACCACGGTGAGCCCACGCCCGCGCCATCACCCACGAACCGCGGGAAGTCGAAGAGCACCGGTCGCAACCTGGGCGGGTGGCTCTGAGGCGGGTGGCCCGCGACAAGCTGCTGCCTCCCGCACCACTCTGCACTCTGGACATCGACCTGGAACTGGACCAGGATCTGGACCTGGATTTGGCCGCCCTTTTTAACGCTTTAAACCCGCGTTCATTCGTAGTTCGTTGCTTAGCTAGAGCGTGATGCCCCACTGCACCCGCACCGCACCTTGTTGCGTTGGTGTTTTCGTCGACCGCCAATGTGCCCCCCTCCCGGACACCTAGTAGCCACCGCCGCGCGTGCTTCGGGATGCTGTGTGCTTTCTGCTCTCCTAGCTCTCGGCCTCCCCACGGCTCTTTTGTTAAACAAAATCGAGCCAACGAAGTAGAGTGAGAGAGCGTGCGCGAGAAAGAGACGGAGTGAGAAAGGAGAGCGAGAGAGAGAGAGAGAGCAAGCGACAGAGCGTAAAGCCGCTTACCGTGCACGTTAATTAGCAATAATTTGTTTGTTTTGTACATTGAATGGACTAAATAAATGGTTTTTCGAAAATGGCGGCCACAAAGCATCTCTCTGCCTTCCGCCCTCCCCCTGCCTGTTGGGTCTACCGCCTCAGGCACGGTGTTACCAATCTGGCCAGAAACGACCACGTTTTGCCAGTATTTCGCTATCGATCCGGCAGAGTCCACATTATCCTGCCGTCGTCTTCGCCGGCTTGGAGGTTCGGACGCAACAGGTTGCCCACAATTGAAGGCTTTTGAAGCAGCCGGACACCCAGGCCCGATGGGCACGGCGGTCCGTGCCATTGCTGGAGCGCTGGTGACATGGACGATGGCGAGTGAAAGAAAAAGTGCCCGAGGGTGCGCCATCCGGGAAGGCGTTGAAGTGACAAAAGCAAGACTTGAAAGAATCGGCCCGGAACTGCCTACACCCGCTTTAAGTCGCCAACGGACGACAACGGTGCTAACGGTGAGGGACAATATTAGTTCAGATTTGCTTTTACACCTATTTCGCAGTCATCGGTGAATTGGAGCGGTGCGAAACCAAGTTTCCGATTTTCTATATCACTTTTCTTCCTGTTGCACGGAACTGGAGCAACTATGATGGACGCAGTTATTTATGAGCAACAGTAACGTGATATCTAGTATATGTTTTGATCTTCCAAACGCAGAATTAACAACACCAAAATGAATTGAATAACAAATAGGGGGTATCTAGACTACTCTCTAACCGCCAAACATATTCAATAAAAAAACAATCAGAAGGCATCTTCTGTGAGTGTCATTGGTCTAGGCTGCTCAATAAATTCGGCGCCTCGACAACAAAGAGCACTGCTATGAGCCTTATTTTTTTGGTTATATTGGTACACTCTTCAAATGAACTTATGTGAAGTTTCGTTTCAATCGGTCACTTACTTTTTTTACATGCCATTTAATATCAACATGTCACAGTATTTTTTATAATGGAAAAAACCAAGCATCGTGGAGTGACTGAATTTTTATTTTTGGAAGGTTTAAAACAAAGGTGATTTATGAACGAATGTGGAAAGTGTACAAGGACTCTTCAGCTTTAATTAGGGGGTTAAAAGGGGGGTTTCTGAGTTTAAATGTGGTCATAGTAGCCTTCAAGACGATCCATGTCAAAAACGTCAAAAAACAGACACAACAACTGAAATCGTAAAAAAGATCAGGATATCGTATTGGAAAATCGTCGAATCACTTACAGAGATTTAGTGTAAGACCTAACCATCCCATTAAGCAGTATAACCAATAATTTGACTGAAGTATGGGGTTTCAGAAAGCTGTTTGCAAAATGGGTGCCGCATTCGATAAAAATGGAAAAACGCATTCGAATGCAACTTTCTTGTCAACAGCTGGAGTGTTTTCGATAGGATAAAGTGGATTTTGTGCATTGAATCATCACTGTGGATGAGACTTGGATCTATCGCTATGATCCTGAATCAAAACAAGATGCTAAGGAGTGGTGCCAAGCT
This sequence comes from Anopheles bellator, assembly GCF_943735745.2. Lineage (NCBI taxonomy): Eukaryota > Metazoa > Arthropoda > Insecta > Diptera > Culicidae > Anopheles > Anopheles bellator. The sequence goes on from NC_071287.1 coordinate 4,015,879, forward strand.
TTTTTTTCAATTCCGAAAAAATTGAGCGTGAATATCGTTTTTCATCAAATGATGACGTCAAAAACAGCTGCGGAAGCTTATTTTGAACCGTTTCCATTTTTTCACTCCAGGGATTGAATTTATAAATTGGAGCCTCCTAGGAACATGTGTATTGATGTTCAGGAGGGCCATTCTGAATAATTAAGTGTATATCAAACCATAAAAATGTGTTTTTTTTTATCGAGGCTCCGAATTTATTGCGCAGCCCAGTATGATAAAGTTTTCGAACCTATATGATTCAATTTTACCATCGGCAGCGGATTTACTGCAACTTCTCTTATTCTGGGTAAAGATGCTCTGGAGTGATGAATTATTTGCAAAACTCAACTACAGTGGCGAGGAGTTTAATTTGTCCTAAAACAATCTGATCAACAATAATATTGAAACGCTTTCGACAGGACCGCATGATCAATTCATGCTGTTGCTGAACTGCCCATTAATCAACAAAAAATCAAAACTAAACTTTTCAAATAAACTTCTCATATAAAAAATAATTTTCCTCCCTTTTTTTAACCTATGCCTCTTCTTTGTGGTCGCAATGCTCCAAAACTAACTTCCAGTCACTACAAATCAGACTGAATAAAATTCTCAAAATGATCCTTAACTCTGGAGAACGCCAACGAATCTTCTCCGCAGGCTTGTCGAAATTAACAAACTAGAAGAAGTTCCACCCAACACAATTCGAGAGCTAATTACCTGAAGCTTTTTAAAGTAAACTAGTTGTAAGATGTTGTTAGTTTCTAGATACGAGTGGAATAAACCGACTCAATGTCACGTCACATAACAGATAATTTAAAAAGGTGTAATTCGAAACATTTTCACTTCAATCATTTTAATATCTTAGACTTATTATATAGCTGCAATCCTAATGTGGAATATCTCTGTACTCTAATGTGATCAAGCATTTATGTCTAATAAAGTTCCAATTTAAAAAAAAAGGCGAAGTGTGCAAATTGTCCGATGCTACGCGGTAATCCGAAGGAAATCGATCCAAGATTTGTTGTAAAACTATAATCGTACTCATTTGTTGTTTTTCGTTCTCTTTTGCCATTGCAATGATGCCTCCTTCCTTCCTGAGACCGGCACAGGGTTTGTTAACTTGAGTGCCAAAATTTAATGTTGGTGCTTAACACGCTTCTTCGCGTTCTAATAATTACTAAATAAATGTGTGTTGGAATTTCTGGAGCTCAGGATCGTACCTGGAAATCAGAAATCGACTCTGCATCGGAAAACCACGTCCACGTGGCTGCCACGAAACCCTCGATTGGGGGAATTTGAAGCGCGAGCTTTTTGGAAACACTGCCTGTGAGCTCTTCCCACAGCGGATCACCACTGGCGCCTTCGCTGACGTCATAAACGCCTTCGCTGGCCGCCGGTGGAATTTTATCCGGTGTTAAGTGTTCCGCTTCGTGCACAACTCGATCGGCTGCAGAAGTTTGCCCGAGCGCTGGCCAAGAAGAAGGCCAGAAGGTGCAGCATTACTTTCGATGCACGGCACGCACGCACGTAGAGATAGCGAGAGGGAGAGAGAGAGTGACAGAGAGCCTTGCTGTCACCCGCCCGAAAATGGTCGGCCCATGGGTTCGATGGCTTAAAATAGCAGCAATATTGGCCACGCAGTGGCGACGCCAGGACCCATGTCCCGGATGTCCTGCCCTGTGGCACGCCGTGGCTCCACCGCGGACTCCACGGCGGGGGAACGAAAATTAATTGCAACGCATCTGTTTTAATTCCGGGGACACGGGCCAGGACCCCGGGGATCCTGGGCCCGGCCCCGGGCTTTGGTGGCGCATATTTGAAATCCCAGCGTTGGCTCCTGCTGGCCTGCTCCAGGGGCTACGGGCGCTCCTGGAAAGTCTTGGAACTAATAAAACTGTCATTACGTTGCCGATGACACCTCATCAGACATCAGCATCCTCGGACACGACGCCATGGCGGCCTCCGGTGTGACACGGTTACCGAGACCCCCGGCGGCACTAAATGGCCATTGTTCGTCGGTGGTGGAGGGGTGCAAGGGAGGTGTGCTAGATTGGGCCGACGGATTGGAGGTCCCCGGCCACAGGGCTAATCGTCCCGTAATCGGCGGAAAGTGACCGAGATCCCCGTGCGGAGTTCGGTAGTGCAGCCAATCACCTGTGTCGGGTGCCAAGGGAGCGGGGGGGAAGGAAGGGGAGGGAGTGCTATGAGCGGTTGCGCCCGGTTGCGTGTGGTGCGAAAACATCCTTACAATCCTTATCCGAGGCAATCTGTATCGAAGAGCCCGACAAGGACCGAACGATACCGAACAAGGCGAGAGAGAGAGAGGGAGAGAGTTGTGATTATGCCTGCGGATCCTTCCGAGACAGAGCGAGAGAGAGAGAGAGAGAGATTGTTCGGTGTGCAGTCCGGCAAGATGTCTGACTGATGATGAAATGCTGCCCTGCGAAAGGTCCTGCGAGCCGAAGAATATCTGCACAACCCGCATCCTTGGGCTTAGACGCGGAGGAGGTGGAGGTGAAGCCGGGGCGGATGGGGGGAGGATAGCCTGCCCAGTGAAGCATGCGCCCAGCTGCAGCTCGCTGACCGCTGCTGGGAGGACGACGATGACGGGGAATTCAAATTCTCCCGACCGCGGCCTATAAAAGGACGCACTGGTAGTGACTGGCTCGACACAACACGGACCGCACGCCGACGCGAACGGAACCCGTAATCCGGAAGCCTCCGCGAAACCAAAGCCAGCCCGCTCTCGAAGCCCCCGCGGCAGGTGATGGTGTTGGGCCGATGATAGTAGCCGCAGAGATCGAGCGCAGGACATCATTCAACTAAGCCGCCAACGTCCTCCAGGAGTGCGTGTCAGTGAGTGCGTGTGCGTGAGCAAGAACCAGGACTCGGTTGGACCCGGTTCTTTGCCCCTCCCCCAAGTGTTGGCCCCAGGCTTACGGTACCAGTAGTTGGTCTCGCAGATCTCCCACGGTATAATCCCCGGCCTGCCGGACGATGCCGGCCTTCGTTTCCGTTGCGCTGGTCCTACTGGCGGTGCACTTCTGCCGGGCGGAAGGTAAGTGCTCACCCCAAGACCTCCAGTACTCCATATGTTGTCCAGACCCAGTGAGTGGGGGCTCCTGCTTGAGGATTCTCCAACGATTCTCGGGCCTCCCCCAGAACTCAGACATCTCTGAGCCAGCTCCCCAGCCAGTTTGTGAACTACCGAAACGAATATTCTGTTTGGCTACCGGCCGATTTCAGTGGTCCCCAGTACTCCAGTAGTTCCCAGTACTTCCTTTTGGGCGATGCGCTTACCCTGCGGTGTCTGCTAGAGTAGCTATTATTAAGCAAAACCAATGATGTTCTTGGACGCCTTCGAAGATTATGGCTCTATAACCGGAAGGCAGCGGAGGATAATTGTTTTCTTGCCCGCGTGGAACGGTGTTTCTCTAGTGTCGCCACCATAACCACCACCGTTAATCTAATTCTCCCGAATGGATAGAAAACAGAATGTGAACAAATAACCTCACACTCCAGTGTTTCCGCGCGATCTTTGCGCTTACACGGGGGCGCTGCACAATCATTCGCATCAAAGCCACCCCACCCGTGGTCTAAATTAAAACACGGACCAAGCCCTGGGAGCCTGGAAGGGGAGGTCCACAACGATAGCGGAGGGCTCGCGGTGTCGTTATCAATTATCAGCAGCTTCGGGCGTTTCGAGCAGTTCCCTTTTTTTTTGCTTTTCTGGTTTTCGTACCAGTTACTTGGGCACACCGAAGTGAGCAGCACAGCACCCTGCTTATCGCTGCTCTCCGTTCGCCAATAGCGTGGGGTTGGCTGGATTTTTGGCCATAATCGAACAGCTATTTGTAATAATTGTAAAGATAACATGGTTTGTGCAGTTTTTTTTTACCGATTTGTCAATCCTGGACAAGTGCCTGGACTAGTTTTCCTACCCTTAGAGATCCATCCGCTTTCCCGTATGGAAAATGGTATAGGTATAGGTTGAAACGAAATCGTCATCCCAGCTGTCAACTTCCGCCGAAGGACCAATCCAAGCAAACATGTCTTGGTACAGCGTACGCCACCGGTGACGATTACGACGATTCCTTCTTCATTTTCGAAGCAAATGGGACGTCTGACCACCAAACCGGCACCAAACCGGGGTCACTGGGTTGCATGGGAGTACATTGGCTTCTCTTGATGTGGTGGGTTTTCTCGCAAGTACCATTTCGTAAATGGTAAAGTTTTTACTAAATGTTTACCATTTCCAGAATGAAGTTTGACGGCTTAAAAGTCAAGTAGTTTAAAATCCAAATATCTGATAGATCACCCTAGATAGAGCCGAGAGTGAGGATTGGATTCCATTTCGGGAACTCCTCGTCCAGCCGCGTGGAACTTTTGCTGCAAGCTCTTGGACGTGATTTTACTGCTCGTATACATTTTGTCAAATAAGTACCGGGAATTTGTGATCTTATAGAAAATGCTTTATTCGATTTTCGATTATTTTGTGGCGTTAGATTGCTACACATGTCAGTGACTTTTGGTGACAATTTGGGCTATTTTTAATGCTCAGTTAATTTTTTACAGCTGTTTTACTTGAACGTGTTTTGTCTTATCGGTGATTTCTGTCTTCTCCCAAATTAATTGACCACAAAGCGGTAATTTGAGTTTTGGAAACAAAAAAAAGCCACAGCGGGGCAGATTTGGTCAATACGGTGGCTTTGGCATCAGTAGTTTGTAGTTTTTGGCCAAAAATTCGCACACAAGCAACGATCTTAAACTTCGTATGCACGTGGTCTGTTCAAAAAATTTCACGACATTTGGGTTTCATTTTTGGATTTCGCGTTTGTGGCGGATTGCTTCGCGCAAATTGCGCATAACTTGCAGGTAATGTTCGTTATTGACGCGAAACTGTTCACATTCGACCAAACTTTGCTTTTCGACGATCACATCTTCTCGACCCTTTGAGAAATTTTCGAACAACCGATAAATGTTGCATTTAGTCTTAATAGCTTCACCATAGGGCACAGTCAACATTTCGATTGCATCCGAGCTCTTAATTTCGTTTTCTGCACAAAATTTGATAAAGATTCCTTGCCATCCATTTTTTGGAAGAGAAAAAATCGCCGATGGGCCAAGACATGAGCACAATAAAACAGCTGTCAAAAGTTGACCGATTATTCAAAATGGCCAAACTTTTCACCATAAGTCACTGCCATGTGTAGCAATCTAACGCCACAATAAATATTCATGAATAAATGAAGGCTTTTTTGTTTTATTTACAATTTCCGGGTACTTCATTGCTAGAATGTAGTTCTTGGTCTCACATCTCTCTCTCACTCTCTCTCTTTCTCTCTTCGGCACCTCCCTCAGTCGAGTTCGATGGCAGCGTACGCAGCAAGCGCGGCCCGACCGTTGGGCTGTTTGCGTTTCCTCGCGTCGGTCGCAGTGATCCGGACGTCGGCTTTGACTGGGATACGTCCGGACCGGTCGACGTGTCGGGCGATGACTACGGTAAGGGGGATAGGTTCCGCCGCTAGCCCGCTTCGTCTGGTTTCTATTCTTTCCATTGCTATCATATCATCATAGACGACTATCCACTGAAGGAGATCAAGCGGCAGGGGCTGGTGCCGTTCCCGCGGGTGGGTCGTGCCGGCAAGCAGGATCCGCCGTCCAGCTACTGGCAAGTGGCTCGATCACTGCAGCAGCAGCAGCAGCAGCACCACCACCAGCAGTTGCTGAAGCGCGCCGGTGGCTCCGGGGCCAACAGTGGCATGTGGTTCGGGCCACGGCTCGGCAAGCGTGCCGACCCGATCCAGCAGCAGAAGGGAGACCAGATATAAGTGGCCATGTTTCCGAGGCTGTTCGTGTGTGTTGTTTACCCCGTTCGTTTCCTCCAACCCGCGTGTCGGGAGATTGCAGTCCGCGTCGAGTAGGTCGAGAGAGAGAGAGAGAGCTCGGACCCGAATCTCGGTCTGGGCTACCCGAAAGGAACGGATCACCGTCGGCGTGTGCCATCGAGGAATGTGTTAGGCTGGAGGCAGCTGCAGGTCGGCGTCGAGTGGCGGACGGACGCCGGCGTCGCGGCTGCTTATTCCTCAGGTCGCGCGGCGACGATCTCGTTTCTTTTGACGCCTGGCCAGTCCTACGCCACGGGAGATGATCGTCGGATGTTACTTCACTTCACCACTGCACCAGTCCCGACCGGAACTACGCACAATGCAATCACACACACATACAAACGCACACACACACACACACATGCACATACAGCTTGGAAACCAGGAGGAGTAGGAGGTAGGCCATCTAGGACGCTGGCAATGATAAACTATAGACACAGATTTGTGGCACCTCTTGTGAACGTTGTTGTAAATAAAAATACTCATTACCACTCTTAGAAAAGCATTTGTGGAAAAAGAAACTCAAGCCTTCGAGTGCAGTCTTTACCTAGTATATGGTGTGTGAGGTGACAGGTGGACTGGCTGTCGTTGTGATTTGCGCCAGCTGATTGTCCTGTGGTCTTTATCAATTCGATGACGTGATCTGTTCATTTGACAGTTCTGTGTAAGTAGAGCTATTGTCGTTTTCCAAATCACCACTTTTTTTTACCTATTTCTGAAAGAAAAGACAGAAATTCTAGCGCTGCTCAGTAGGGTTACTGAGTGACAACCGACAGGCCGTTGACATTTGAACTCGCTGTGGCAAGTAAAGCCTTCTTTTGATTCTTTAACACTAGATCTGCCACCGTTTCCAATATACCTATTTATACCAGACCAGTCAAAATGACTAATCATGTGAAAAATTGCTTATTATGACTTCAAGTGTTTATTCACCTTATAAAAATAATGTAACAAGTAAATTTTCGTGAAATGTTTTCTCCTGTTGTGTTCCTGTACAATATCTAATTACTGATTCCGACTAAGTCCAGCATAATGGCCATCTTCTGGAACCTGATTTCACTGTATATTTTCGAGCCATTTGATCAGTGACATCAACGCCAAATTTGATTCCATTATAAAATGATACAGTTTCAACGTAGAGAACAACGTAGAGAAACGTGCCATGCTGTCTTTTTACAGTTTGCAACTTTTCGGCAGTTCCCTCTTAGTTCCGCGTATAGTTCCAACCAACGAAGTGTTTTTAGAGGTTAGCCTTATTACCAAAAGAATAGTTGTAAAAAACTTATCGATTGTTACAGTTCTTCCCTTCATTGGCGTTGAGACATTTCGAGCCTCCTCTTTCCCTGCATACGGAAAATCATACCAAACCACGGTATTTTTAGCTCCCGGTTTGAAGCAGTTTTGACTATTTTCAATAAACGTCGAAACTAAAGTGAATTCGTCTGTTTACAAACGATGGCTCCGGATTTTTTTGTCAAAACGAATGTACTGTAGGATCGCGGTAAAATCACGTCGACTCATGGTACTGGAAAAAAGGGTTGGTTCCCAATTGTTACTCCACAAATGTTGAAGCCTCAAAGTATTTCCTTCGTATGCTCCACGTGCGTACAATATTGCAAGAAATGTCTTCAATTGTGCTAGCTCAAAAAAAAATTATATGTAGTGGAAATTTGCAATTCAAACTGTCCGACCAGTCAAAATGACTGGTGTGGTATATCTAGTGTTAATGTCATCAAATTCAGCATATAACACCTGCGTACGGCGCAGAACTCATCTTCCGGTCATTTGCCTCATCACGGTGGTCAATCAGTCAGCATACAATATGTTGGTAGTGTGCCGAACGTTTGAAACTATGTCACCGATCTGTTTCCCCATGAACCAGGACAAATTGGTTTTCGGAAACCAATTGTCTGTAACAATCATCTCTGGAACAATAATTTGCAACGGAATTATATTAAACGAAAAACAATGATAACGGGCCAGCCATGCTTACACCTTGCGAAGGGCCCTCGTGACGATACGCCAATCAATGCTCCTAGCTCTGGGGTAGGATCACACTGACGGACCCGGTTCCGAGAATCAGCTTACGAATAGGGCGAAAAACGTGTCGAACAGAAAGCTTCCGCTCATCGAAAGTGGTAGTAGTAGTTGTAGGTAGTTTTGTTTCCCACCAGGTAGTGCCAAGGTCCTCCTTGACCAAAGGTCCTTGACGCATGTGGCGCATCAAACGCCATCTGGTGTACGCTACGAACGGCGTCGCCATCGAGTCGGCGTAATCCCATTCGGTTATGCCACTCGATTCGTCCTTTCTCAGGACAACGTTATTCCCTTTTCGATGTTTTTGTGCGTAGTCAGGACACTTTTCGATGTTTATGTGCGCAGAGTACAGGAGAGTGTCCTGGCTGGTTTCTATTGAAGCAAAGCAGTTTTATAGCTGCTGTATGAGCGACTTCCGTTGTGTCCAGAAGGAGGTTCTGAGTTTCACTGTACTATGCCTCCACTCCGACGCCCCTTCTGGCTCTACCGGGTTTGTTTAAACTAGACGAAAACTGAGGGCTACAAAATGGCAAAGGATACGCGTCCGGCAGCTGTTTTCCCAGCTTATGCGTTCCTTCGAGTCGTGAGTCGTGGCAAAGAGCAAGAGGTAGGCGCCGTTGTGCTTATAGACCCTTATGTGGTGGAATCAAATTACGTTACAAATCTTAAGCTTTTGTTCCGAACAGACCGGGACGGAAACCCGACGGAAGGCGGAATGGAAGCCCGTTGAAGAACCAAACTGACAGCATTCGCGTGAGACAGGACGAGCCGCGGCACCCATCAGTGGGTTCGCTCTGGCATTTCAAATTTGGTGCCATGCGCAGACATCCCACAGGGCCGAGCGACCGGTGAAGTTACAGTCTTCGGTAGTCGTTCGTTCGGATCTTCGCTAGTCGCCAAGCAGCGCGTCGGTGAGCTGCACGCGGCACGCAGACGAGCGGCTTGCAATCTCCGACTGGAGTTCGTGAATGCGCGTCCTGGAGCCGTTGAAAACGGGCGTCGAAAACAAACGCAGACCAGCGGGCTGAAGGACCTATGAGCAGGATGATGAAAGGGACAGCTAACTGGCATCCCATTGTTAACCTCTGTGCCCGGTGAACCTTCTATGAAAATTGCGGCGAACCTCCTATGAAATGGTTGTGTACAATTAAGGATAAGGATGACGGTGCCGCTGATGCGATGCAGATTCTTGCAGACGCCGAGCAACAGGTTCCCACCGGCATGGAGGAGGTGGACCTTTCCTGGATTAACTAGCTTTTTCACCGAATCTGTTTGGCCGCTCCCTCGTCAAAGGATCCGTGCGTCGGGCCTAAAACAAACAAACCGTCGCCGCTTCATTAACACTCGCGGTGACGGTGTTGGGTCAGTTTGGTTGGCACCCCCGTGATTGATTGAGCGCGACCCGGCAAGGCAGTGACAAGGACAAGATGTTGGTTTCATTATATTTTTGGTTTTATCCTAACCTCAACGCGACGGAGCAGAGCGGACGAAACAACAGCAAACAAGCTCCCCCGAGTCTATGAAGTAATAATAAAAAGCACTTACAATAAAGCTAGTTAAGTTCCGAGGGATCTTCCCGGATCTTCCTTAAGCGCTACAGTATAGGTATCTATGTATGCTTCAATACCACAGCTAGTTGATGGCTTCGACAGCTCTTCAGCACAGCGCGGACACGTTGGGCAGGTATGAGAAGGCACCGCGTGCATCAGAGACAGAGTTTTCGCAGTTCGCGCCTCGGTTTCTGATCGTTCGATCGGTCAAGGTGTCTAGGGTCTTTGAGCTTTGAGGGCGATGCAAGTTACACGCCGAGAGAGTGACTAATGCCGGCGGGGGCGGCGGCGGTGGCGGCGACGGCGGCAACGGCTGCGGCGGAACACCACTTTACTTCGGGATGTGTTTGCACTTGCAGCAGGAAGGAAACTCCAGCGGCAGTCGTTTGAAACTGCCCCCCGTGTTGGGTACCACGTACACGTCGTAGGTGCTGTAGACCTGTTCGCACACTAGGGAGCTGTTGCTATCGGTGATTGCGTTGCTGCAGGCCGCCCCGATATTGCTTCGCGAACGGCAAGAAGGAAAAGCGTCAATTAATTACCGGATTACAACGCCGTTTCCAGACCGGGCACATACTCGCAGTGTTCGAAGGTGACGCTTTGGTAGAAGCCCCGCACGTTGACTATATACTGGCCACTGTGGTGGTGCGTCGGGTACTCGTTGGCGCGGCTGGAGCTGCACAGGAACTGATCGGTCGGGCTGTCAAGGCGCGTGACCAGCGAGTTCACCACCAGTTGTTCCTGGAATACGTCACGGTAGATTTCGCGCTTCTGCTTCAAGATGTCCTGGATCCGCCCGAAGGGATAGTCGTGGGGGTAAGACTCCTTGTCGAATTTAACCTCGTGGGTGTCGTTCCCATCGATAGCCACTGGCGAGAAAAAGAGAGTTTTCTGGGTGTGTAAATGGGAGCCATGCATCGGAAGGGGGATATGCCCAGCAGAGACTGGGTGTGGGTCGCAGTTACCTCGCAGCACCTGGATGACCGGTTCGCTGCTGGTTGGCGGTGCGACAAAGGCTTGATTCTCGGCCGGACTGGAACTGGAACCGGCAGCTGGCGGCTGCTGGCGGGCCGGCGTGGTGCTTCCGAACTGCGATACCAACGAACCATTCTCCAGTTTGTGCACAAACAGGATGCTGCTACCGGGCGACACTTCGGTGCTCCCGACCGGTTGTTTGACCCGAGCCCCCTGTGGACCGGCGGCGGCGAACCAGAAATGAAAAAAAGACGAAAAAGAAAATCCGGACACTCTGTTAAGCTGCCCATTGGCGTTGGTTTGTTACCACGCGCGTAACCAGCTCGTCCGGCGTCGGTTCCGACGTGTTCCGTTCGCTGACCGTGGGTGGTGCACGGTAGTGGGGATCGTAGATGCTCTGTATGTTGTGATTCAGATCCTCTTGGAACGTTTTCGCAGGAGTAGACGGGGCGCGAATGCGTATCAACGGTCCGAAGGACTGTGCGCTGGCAAGTAACTGCAAGGGCAATAGAGAATGAGCTAGGCACGAACCAACACCTAGACGGGCTGCTGAGTAATGGTCTAAATATCTTCACTCTCCTACGCACTCTTTCACTACCGGGAAAAGCATATCGTACGTAACATCGCATCGCATTCGGTTGGTTACTCATGCCCCGGACGAACGGTTCCCAGATGGCCAGTTACTCACCGGGTGCGTCACGGATACACAATGTAGCACCCAAATCGACCGGCAGTAAACCGTTCTCCCACTTTCTTAGAACGATCAGCTTCGAAACCGCAAACCCGGGAGGCAAGACCTAAGATGATTTATGCCTCGGGAGTGCGCGCTATCGGCAATCGGCGTTTGTGGGCGTCTTCCCCCCAAGAGCCAAGGGATGTGTGCAGCTCGAGCTGACGCTTGGCATCTGACTGTGACGCTTGCGAAGGAGCCTCAGGTCCGGGACCGGGGCACATCAACCGGGTGCGGCGTTGCAGGCTGACAGGTAATCCAATCCCTGTTGCCGCGTGTAAATCAGGCGTCAGTACCGGAAGCTATTACCGGAAGGTTCCGCCCATTCCATCAACAGACATAGCTTGTGCGCACATAATCATCCCACATAGTGGGAGGATAGCGTCGGAACCAGATCCGCTTAAGATCCGGTTCGGGCACGCGTTATCTGGATGTCAACAAGCTGAGGTGCGTTCGTTCGAATGGGTTTTGGTTTTGATCGATGCCATGACCTAACATGAACAACTCCGCCCGTAAAAACACACCGTTGCAGAAAGTAACAGAGATTAATATTGTCTGCGGAGTGCTCCAAGTCCACCCGTCCGGTAGAGTGTTTCCGGATTCTGATTCCACACCCAGAATCTCCATCCTGCCAGGGGGGCGTTCGACGAACGTTCGGGCCGACTTTTCCAGCCACCGAAAAGAAAGACAAGAAGGCAAGGCAACAGTAACAACTCAGTAAACTCAGCCTGGCTGCACGATATCGCAAGCGCGCGCAGTGCGCGATGTACGTTGTTTTGAACGCTTTCCTCCGCGGCCGGAACGGCGACCATTGTGCCGTTCGAACCGTGCTGACGCACGAGCGTGTGACTCTGACTCACTATTCGGTATCGCCGGTATCGGGCCAGAGTAGGGGCGGTGCTCGAGTTGAGTTGGTCCACCAAAGTTGGTGCACGGGATAAGGGAACGGCCCTTAAGGTAAGGACCCGTCCCCCGACGGACTGCTGTGTAAACATGCCGCGCGATCTCTAGTACCGCTAGTACCACCACTGCTGGGGAAGCTCCCAGACGCTGTGACGTCATGGAAAGCTCGACCCTCTCAACTCCCAGGTGTGTTGGTGCAGCAACAGCAGCGTGTAACAGGTGTAGCGGCTGTCGATCGTGCGCGCGCGCGCGCGTCTGTGTGCGTACTCTACGTTGGGCAGTTTGTTTGTTGTTTGTTGTTGCCAGAGTTGCCTTTGTGGCAGCGTGCGTCCGAGCGAGCGAGGAGCGATCGCGGTTGATCGGTGAGCGAACGATGCAAACTATTGCGTCGGATTTTGGCTAGCTAGTTGACGGACGCGTGATGCTGGTGATCGAGGTGACGCGGAGCGAGGCAGATCGCTCCGGCGGCTGAAAGCTAGCAGCAGCAGCAGCAGCTCGCGAACGCTATTGGTCGAGGTCGGTCAGTCGGTGCGACGGAAACAAAACAACGCGAAGATCGGGTTGGTCCGATAGGGATGGGATCCGGTGCCGCCGCCGCCGCTGCCGATCGGCGGACTAACGGAACCGAACGTCACGAGCGAACGCGGCAAGACACGAGCAGAGACACTTACCGCCGTGCGGTGGACCAGGAAGCCGAGTAACAGCCATACGAGCGTTCGGTGCGCTGCCATCGCGCGATCGTTCGATGTCCTCCCCGCAGCGCCTCCTCCACTCTCGGTTCGATCGATCGGGGACGGGATCGGCGGGAGCAGACCGCAAACCGGACCGGACGGACGGTGCTAATTGGGGGTAGGGGTTAGGGCGCGCGAACTTTGCCTTGAGCACCGCACCACACCAACACGAATCGGTCGGGCCGCGCTCGCACACCGGATGCAACGCACTGGAACACTGGTGTTGAGGGACCTGTGGATCGCGCGTCCGCTAGCGGCCAAGCGTTCGCCTGCACTGAGACCGTTTCGGTCGGTGCGCGCGCCGCGATCGGTCCGGCGAAAGTGTTCCGCGAGTCCGCGAGATCGTGCGCGAGTGCCCGCGCCGCATGACGAACTGACAGGCCGGTTGAGTGAGTGACCCGAGAGGTGCGAGCGAGGTACTCGCGGGGGCGCCTCGGACACTTAGTGGTGGAGCCCCGCACCAACTCGGCGACCCCCGGGGGTGAGCGGCCATTCCCATATATTACGTAACGGGCGCGCGAACGTGAGATGCGTAGTAGCCCTCGTAAGCCCTCCCGACAACCCACACACTCATGCGCGCGCGTCATCAGCTATCTCGATTGGGGAATCCCTGTCGATCATCACCGCAGAGGTTCCGGACAGGTGGGATCGGGTGCCAGAATTACCCTGAGAACCCTGACAGACGAGTTGGGGCTGGTACTTGGTATTCCGGTGCATCTTCTCCGCCGTCGGGACGGATGTGCCGTTTCCGCCCGTTGGATCGGGCACACCTCCGGCAGACGTGGGTCCGGATTTCCGGTCTGCAACTACTGCGCGAGTGGGGTCACCGAATCACTAGGAACAGCTGTAAAAAAAAATCATAAATAGAGCCATCTTCTCAACGACCGATCCGGGCGTCGGAAGCTCGGAAACTAGCTACAGAATGGGCTGTAAATCGCATCGCTTGCAGTTGCACCCGGCGTGTTGATAACAAGGACGGGAACGGTTAGTAGCCCTGGCGCGTCTGTTGTGAACGTCCGGTCCGGACCACATCTAGGCCTTCGATGCACCTTCGTTTTGTGCGAACCGATCGTCTGGCCGGACCGTTGCGCCCACCTCGGATCGGTACCGGTTTTGGGGACCACCGGTCGGCTCAAGGACACACCTGCGTCGAGCGGTCGATATCTGTGGTACGGGGCGACGAAACAGGTTACTAAATGCGATTCAATCGTTTCGCAATGCCCGTGCCCCGGGCACCGTTTTCGCGCAATTGAATTAAGATATCGCGAGTGACCGGGCTTTTAATGTATATTGATTTTTCGAACTTACCTTTCCGGGGGGCCTTTTCGGACCCCGGTACCCTTGTTCCGGCCCCGTTCCGTATTCCGCTCCTTTGTTTGGGGCCCCGGCCCGGCCACGGCTCGTGTGTTGTTGTTGTTGACAGAGTGACGTTCACGGGCCGCGCGTTGGTTGAAATATTTTCGTGCACTGCGGTCGAGCCTACATTTAGGCGCTTTCGCGGGTGCACCGGCGCTAACTGTCGGGCTGATCGGTGAAGGCGCTGAAGTGGCTTAATTGAAACTTTACTAATTTGCAACACCGACGCGGCCAGCGATGATTGCCGGTGCCCGAGCAGATGGAAATAATTATTACCGATTACCGAGGCACACGCGCCCGTTGCCCGTGGTGCCGCTGGGTCGCCGCCGGGCCGGGTGATTATCCGGCTGATATCCGGGCGATGTAAATAATTAATGGGCAGTCAGTTTTTTTTTTGTTCCGACTGGTAACTCAACCGCCGGACCCGCGGGGTGGTTTATCGCGCTCCTGTGCCCCCAATACCCCGGCGGGCGCTATGTCACGGTTTATGCCGTGTCATCTCGTCCAGCATCCTTTTTACCTACACCGGGACGACCCGCGGGTCTGGACACCCATAATGTGGTCGTTTCGTCGTCGTACTGCAACGTTAAAACATTAAGCACAACTACAACTGCGTAAAGCGCGTAATAAAATAATCATTAAAAACCGGGGCAGGCAGCTGAAGCTGAATGCAGGTTAATGGCTTGCAGACTTGCCTGGGTGCTGTTCCAGGTCGCGGGCCGGGTTGCCAAACCCGGTCGCTGGGTCCGCCCAAATGGCTTCTTGGCTAAATCGCTAATCCCGCGTAATAGTTTGTGGCATGAACGGCGTAAATTGGTGCCTTGCCCTTCGGTCCGGAGGCGAACTCCATCTCACCAGCTCAGCTTACTCTTCTTGCACTACTGAGACCAGTTAGGTGAAGTTTCATTTCAATCAGTCACTTACTTTTTTTTTTGTATCGACATGTCACAGTATTTTTCACAATGGAAAAATCAAGTATCGTCCATCGATTGAATTTTTTTTGAAGGTTTAAAAACAAAGGAGATTTTTGAATCAATATTGAAAGTATCGAAAAAGGAGTCTTTGCCTTCAATCACGGGGTTAATAGAGGGGATTCTGAGCTTAAGCATGGTCGTAGTAGCCTTCAAGACGATCCATGTCAAAAACGCAAAAAACAGACACAACACCTGAAATCGTAAAAAAGATCAGGATATCGTACTGGAAAATCGTCGAATCACTTACAGAGATTTAGTAGAAGGCCTAGCCATCTCATTGAGCAGTTTAATTAATATTTTCACTGAAGTTTTGGGTTCCTAAAAGCTGTTCGCGCAAAGGGTGCCGCTAAAAACGCATTAGAATGCATCTTTCTTGACAACATTTGAAGCGTTTTCGATAGGATAAAGTGGATTTTGTGCATCGAATCATCACTATGCATGAGACTTGGGTTTATCACTATGATTCTGAATCAAAACAAGTGGCTAAAGAGTGGTGTGAAACTTTGTCTTCGGTTCCGAAACAAGTTCGTCCAGAAATAGTCGAAAAAGATGTTAGCATCAGTTTTTTTTAAATGCAAATGGAATTGCAATGGAATGGAAAAAAATAGACTCGTAGCAGCGCCCTCTAGTATCGAGGCGCAGCACTTATTGAATAGCCTAGTATGCTCCAAATCTGTCCCTCATTCTCACGCTCTAGCTGTCACTCTGGCCGTTTAGACACACTCGCCGGCCGCGCGTTCCGCCAGTGATGCCGCCACCGGTGATCAAAACAAAACCGTTACCGATCCGTCGCAGTTGGTCGCAGGTGTCCGCGGTCCCTGGTGTGATCTGACAGTCCCCAACCGCTTTGGACGCGGACTCCAGTTAGAAAGGTGGCCATTCCGGTTTGATTTGGGCCCAGCCGGATGTCAAGGCGCCCGTCAAGGCCTTCGGGGGACCAGGGCGACCAGGCCAGGGCTTCCTTCGTTCGGGCCCCGCATTCAAGGATCGCGGAACCTTGAAACCTGGTCCCCGAAACCTTGGGGCCCCAAATCTGATCCACTTTCGCTAATGATACCCTTCTCGCGGATCTGCGTGGCGCGACGCGACTCAGCTTTCAACGTACCGTGTAACCCTTTAAAAGACGAACCGAGACGAGCCTGGAACCGCCAGCCAGCCAACGAAACCAGGGGATTTTCGGTTAATTAGTTAATGGTTCGATCCGCGTTCCGCGGTGGTCCGCCACGCAAGAGGGGTGCTGATCACTTTCTTGGACCGCACTCACCCGTCACGTTAACTTCGTTACACGCTCCCACGCGCCTATACTCGACTTCTACTCGCAGACTGCTCTTTTAAATTTTCAGTTTCAGCCCGTCACCCCGTTTTGGGTGACAGATTCTGGGTGAGTGATTCTTCCGCTTGGATATCGGATCGAATCGGGATGAGCAGAACATCCACCCACAGGAAGGCCACCCGCGGTCCTTGTTGGCCTACTGCCCGAAGTTGCCCGTCACAGCGGCCATGTGAGGCCAGCGGCCATCTTGACTTCTGTCGGTGGACCGCCCGTCAATTGGGGCCGGTGCTGGTGTGTGGTGGGGTTCGGGGCTCACCCAGACCCCGAAGACACCATGAAATTTCACGGCGACGATCCATTTGCTACGCGGCCCAAAAATTGGACGGAAAACTCAATTAACAGTACCGCGCCCGCTCTCTCTCTCTGGCAATAAGAACAATTTGCGAAAAGAGGGCCGCTGGCCGGGGCTTCGGGCCGAAAGTTTTCCCCGTCACCCCGCCCCACCCACATCACACCCTCCCTACCCCCTCCAGGACCATTTAAATGTTTCGTCATCGTCGCTCAACTCAAGCCTTTTTGGGGGCCTCAGTTTTCCGAGGCGCCCGACGACGACAAAGTGTTGCTCAGGCTTTCTTCCACTTCTTTGGGTCCTAGTTTCGGATTTTGTTTCTTTTTTCTTGCCCAGTTTGGGATGACGAAAGCTCTTTTGAAGATTTGTTCCGCCGACTGGCACTGGCACGGCATTATTTGGATCGCAGCGCAGCGCTGCTTGGCTGGCTTTCGCCGCGGACCGACCGATCGATCGATTGCCGCGCGTGCCGCTGACGTAATCATGTCATTGCCGCTGGAAGTTGGGGAAATGCGGGGAAAGGGTTTGGCTAATGTTCCGCAATTGCATCGGTACGGCTGCGACATCGCAAGCTGCCCACCGTTGAAACGATTGACCAATGGCCCGGCTTACCGATAATGGATGCTGGTAATCGGCAATAAGAAGGTTAATCACGCATGGACTCTCAAGCAGCAAGCGATTCTCCATATCCGGCGTACAATCCGGCACGTCCATGCAGCTAAGTAAATCAGGAAGAATTTTAAATTAGTTTTCCCCCTGGATCCGTGAAGATTCGATAACGATCAGTCATTAACCGTATTTCCAGGTACCGAGGGAGACGGTGCACTATGGACTTCCTCAACGAATACGTGAGTCTGGAACGCGTCGCGAGTAGTCGCGGTCGTGCTAGTGCCTGTCAGGTGTCAGGTAATTTATCGTCTACTCGCGATTTATTCGCATGCTGCTGCTGCTACTCCTCGAGAACTGGGCGACTGGGACCTGTGGACCACCAACCCGGGGGTGGGAACAAAGGACACTCACTCTCAAGCGATTTGTTTGGTCACAAGCGGAACGGAAAAAAGTTTACCAATAGCGTGGGCGCAAGATACGGGGCTGAGGATTAGAGCACCGGGGACGTGTGTGCACCGGCTTGGTATTTTCGGGGCCAAGGTGAAGGTGCCGTGTTTGGGGTGTCTCTCTGACACCAATGGCACAGAAATCCGGGCGTATCTAGAATCTACAAAAGACGAGACGAGACTACAGACTACGGAGCCTGCCTGGTCCACGACGCTAGACCAGTTCCTCCACATGCCCTGAACTGATAAGATATCTTCTCCTACACCCTTGGGTATAGGGTTCTATCCGAAGCGCAGTCCTACAAAAACTTATGATGCAATTGGTGTCTTGCCATAGGCACGTCGATCTGGATGTCGCGTATTGATTGTGCTGATACCTGTGTTTGTAGGACTGTAAGAGCGTGTAATTTGGTTACCGAGCGTACCTTACTTATGTAAGGTTCTCTCATTTCGCCACCTGTCAACGCAGAGCGAAATTTGGCAGTGCCGTAACGATTGCTGCCACCCCAGATTACCCACGCTCAGTCCCGGGCTGACCGGGGTGTACTGAGAAAAACGCGACATCAGAGCCACACACCAGGTGGGGAACTTTTGGAACCAAATGGAACCAATTGCCAACCAGGCCGCAACAATGCCCGGTACCGGTAATGCTAATACCCCGTTAATAAAGCGACGTATTAGAAACGACACGCAACAACAATCAGATAAGGAGCCAGCCGGGAAAAAGAGGAAAGAAAAACACGCAAGGGAATAAGGGAGGAAAAAAAATGGAAAGTTGGGCCACCCCGATACGCCGTAGTGACATAAACATACATTAGCTCCCCCGTAAACGGACGGACGAAGGTCTACGGTCCACGCTCCAAATCTGGGTTTATGCTTGAGGGCCGGCCCGGCGGTTGCGAAAGTCAAGGTAACGGCCGAGCGTCCAGCTCCAGCCGCGGTATGACGCGGATGATGCCGCGTATGTGATGCAACCCTACGGCATTTGGAACCGCGCTCGGCGTTTCGGAACTTTGACATCTCCCTGACATCGAGCGCGGGTTGGTTCGAAGTGTAGTTCCGGAGTGTTGGTTCCGGCTGGAGAATGTCCCAGAGAATCCCAGGGTCCAACTGCCAACTGATGGTCGCTTACTGGCGTACTGGCTAGCCCGGGTCAGGTCAGGCGATCCGTATGACCCTCTCGGTGATTAGATAACCGGTATGGACCAACAAAAAAAAAAAAACTGGGACTGGGCAATGTGTTTGTGGATAGGTCAGAAGTGGAATTGTCTTTACACGTCAATTACGGCTCACGGCACCGGACGGCACGGCATCTGTTGCGGGAGAAACGCCCCGGTGACGATCGTGCTATGTGACGCGCCTTGGTGTCCCCATGCCCGGTGACTGGCGAGTCTAATGATGCCAAATGTTGATGGTCCACGATCACGAGGTTTGCAAACAAACAGAAAAACAACACACGCTCATCGCATTTTTAAGTAAGTCACTGCGCTGCGAGTTTGTGTGGCGAGAAAAAAAAAGTAACACAAAAATCTCGTTAAATGTCGTTTGGTCCGTGGTCGTCCAGGGTTCTCTCGCTCGCTCTCTCTCTCGTTTGCGGTGGCTCCTGGGCTGCCTGGGTTACCTGGGCTGCCTGGGCTGAAAAGCTGAAATCACACAACCTAGAAGTGCACTTACAGCCTTACAGGCCCGGGCCAACCACAGCGCTTTCGGCTCGGCTCTGGCTCTGTGCTGTCAAAAAATTTACTACCACCGCTAATGATGGTACTCCCTGTGGAGCCCTCCGGCTGGTGGTCGCTTGCGGTCAAAAGGATAAAACAGGCTCCCGCTGGGACGCTGTTCTCGGAAATTCTCGTAAACTCCACCCTTAAAACAAAGCCCCCCAAAAAAGTTGAAGTGGAAACGTGGAAGTCACTGTCGATGTCGGCTCGGCTCGGCCGGCCTACTCGGCCTGCGGTGCCTAAATAGCCAATAACACACAGCCCAAAAAAAACTTCTTAGCACATTTCGATGTCCACGGCTGGCGATGCTACCACGGACCAACCTGATGCCGGTGTCGATATACGTTTGATGAGCCAGACAATTAGCCGGGCCCCGGGATGGGTGTTCTAGTGCGTCCTCCAACTACTTGTCGGAGATTAATTACACCGTCACACACCCGTCCGTCCGGGTGACCCTAGGGTTCTAGGAGTTGGCCTTGAACTTGAGCCGCACAGGTCGGTCGTCCGGTTTTCGCGAAAGGGGATTCTGGACGTCGGGATTTGCGTCACCCTGGCGGTCAGATGCTGGTAGGTCGTTGTCCATTAGATCTGTTGTCGGTGGGTAAAGCAGAGTGAGATTAGGAATAGATTTCGGCCAAAAAAATCGGCGGCCACCGCTTGTGTAGTTTTCGTTCCCGTAGCGGTCACTAGAAGAGATCACTTACCCCCAAACTACTAGGCTGTTCAATAAGTTACTTATATTTGATAAGAAGGACACATTTTTATGGCTTGAAACACACTTCATTATTTAGTATGGCCTTCCTGAACATCAATACACTTCGTTCCGGGCGAGACTCCAATTTATAAATTCCATCCCTGAAGTGAGAAACTGGAAGGACTTCCGCGCAGCTGTCATGACGTCATCATGTAATGAAAAACGCTTCTAACGCATGGTTTTTTAGGTCTGAAAATAGATGGAAATCACCACTAGAGGTCAAATCTGTTGAGCACGGTGAATACTCCAACAATTCGAACATTAATTCATGGATTTTTGCCATCGTCAAAATGCTCTTGTGACAGGGTGCATTGTTCCATTTTTAGCGTACCCATTTTGCACAGAGCTTTCGGAAACCCAATACTTCAGTATAAATATTGGTTATATTGCTCAATGAGTTGGCTAGTCCTTATACTAAATCTCTTTAAGTGATTCGACGATTTTTCAATACGACATCTTGTGTTTTTTTAACGATTTCAGGTGCAGTGTTTGTTTTTTGACGTCCTTGATATGGATCGTCTTGAAGCGCTACTATGACCATGTTTAAACTCAGAAACCACCGTTTTAATGTACAGGATGTTTCATAAACGATCATTTGGTTAGAAAAAAAAAACGGCTGAATATTTTTCAATCGTTGAACATTTGGGTGGGAGTCGCTAAATCATTCGTCAAAAGCACATTTCATTGAATATCATTTCCACCTCTGTGGCTATGTATTGTGGTTCGGAAAAACCCACAAACCGTGCAAGAAAAGCTAATGCACCCACAACGAGTGACTGTTTGGTACGGATTTTGGCTGATTGGTTCTTCGGCGAAATTGAAGCTGAGAACTTGGACGGCGTTTTGTTTGAACAGGACGACGCTACTTGCCATACAGTGACAGCCACAATCAATATATATGTTATGCCAACATAGCAGCAACTATTGGGAATATCAAGACCCAAATTCCAATTGGTAAACATTTTACCAAAATTGTTTTTCACAAAAGAATGGAAGAAATGAACCTTTCAAATAAATGTTTAAACATTAAAAAATATTCAGACGTTTTTTTTCATAACCAAATGAAATCATGCATCGTTAATGAAACACCCTGAACTAATTGAAGATGAAGAGTCCTTATACACTGTCAACATTCGTTCATAAATCTACTTTGATTTTAATCCTCCCAAAAATAAAAATTCAATCATTTGCAAGATACTTGATTTTTTCCATTATAAAAATACTGTGACTCGTCGATATTAAATGGCTTGTAAAAAAAACTAGGCAACGGATTGAAAGGAAATTTTACATTCATTCATATGAAGAGTGTACCAATTTAAGAAAAAAAAATATAAGGTTCGTAGCAGCCCCCTTTGCTACCGACCATACGAACTTATAGAACACACTAGTACTGGTTACAGAGATTTCGGTGCCACAAAAAACATAACGCGCGTTACAAATGTTTGGTGGTAGAATGAACCAAAAAAAATGCATCCCCCCACGAACTGGAGCTCGTGTAGGACCATCCTGTACACCGTCCTCGACGACACTCTAACGCTCAAAGCGATCCTCTTGGCGGCGGACTTGGACTTGACGTACATCTTCTCCCACATCTCTCTGCATGGCTTCGGTGGTGAAGTCGGCGAAGGCAACGTGGCTTGCCGGCGCCGAAAATATGCAGACTCCCCCTAAATCCCCCACCCAGCCCTCCCCACCCTGCCCGCTTTGGTTCGCCAGTCCATTCGCTACGCACGACCGGCACGTCTATAAAGCTAGGTACGCGGCCCGGCCCGGCAGACATTCGACGTCAGGAACCCAGACTCGGTGGCGACCAAAGGCGCTCCACAACAGTTGCTGCGACGTGTCTGTCTGTCTCTCGGTCGTGTCGTGTGGAAGATCTGTGAAGGTCTGTGAAGCTGCCACAACACTAGCATCCAGATTGCAGGTTAGTTCCGGTCGAAGAGTTCGTGTGGTTGCAAGTGTTGGCGAAAAACAAACTCCCAAAAACGATTTCCGGCAGAGCCCGGCCTCCTGGGGCTGAAGCACGAGCGGAGATTACGTAAACCGGCGCATCTCCGATCAGTTGCGCGTTGCGCTTCGGTGTGCTACACTTTCACTGGCTGACTCGGTGCGGTGCGCCACTTTCTCTCTCTCTCTCGCGCGCTCTCGCTCTGTCTCGGTGTGTGACCATAACCCTGCTCAATATGCAGCCGTTGAGTAATCGGAGGCGGTGCCGCTCATTTCTCGCGAGCACGAGCGTCACAACCCGCTCCCTTCATAACTGGCTGCGGAACTTTCGTTTTTCTCCATTCGGAAGCACACTGGTTACGTCAGGCAGGCGCAACCGACTTTGGCAGCTCTCGGAAGTGCTCGCGCCTTTACCGATCGGCCGGTACTGGTTTTCGCGTGCTGGCGGTTTTTGGGACCCCGACTTCCAAAGTGGATGCCCAGACATCCAGACATCCGTCTATCGTACTCACTCTCTCTCTCTCTTTCTCCCCCTCTCCCGTGCGGTGATCGGCGTCCCCTTTGGCGACACTCCCGGACTATCATCACTCAGCAATCAACCTCCAGTGGACGAGCGAGCGACAGGGAAGCTCCAACTACGCAATCGGTAGACGAAGTCTTTTCACGTCTGCTGGAGCTTGGAGCAGATTCTGGGCAGAGAGGTCCTCCAGAACGGGATCGGAGGCGTGGTGTTAGTGCGTGTTCGTATGTGCGTGCGTTTGTATTGTGGCTCCGACTCCGGCTAGCTGATAACCGATCGTATCGAGGTGCGTACGCGTGTGGCGTGAATCCGCGTGGTGAAAGTTGTGGTGATTTCACAGGACCAGTGTAGCAGGAAGTGGACCATCAGGCGTCTTCAACGAACCTCTCCAACCCCTGGGAGACACCGTGCAGAAGTCTGTCCAGTGGGAATCCCAGTCAGTCAACCTACTAACTCCTACGTAGGAGCCACGGGAACATAGCACCAAGAATGAAGGTAAATTGTTCCAACTGGTCTGGAGTCAGTTCTAGACCTAGGATCTCTCGGATTTGAGTAGCCCGGGCTCAACGCCAGTACGAATTTTTGGGTCTAAGATCCGAGGCTCAGGTCCGCCTCGCGAGGGCTATGACCCCTCGTCCTCCTCGGGGTGGAGCAATGCAAAACCGCAATCGCAATCACGTAAACAGTGCCAAAACAGGGTGTATTGACCGGTCTCGGGTGGCCCCCTCGGTAATGAGCGTTTAATCGGCAGCATAGTGCGCGACGCATGTCGAAGTGCGTGCTCCCCGATGTCCACGCATGACGCAAGATGCCGGCGCCCGCAATCAACCGTGCAGTCCACCTGCTGGTCCGGCCGGAACCCCCGGCCCTGACGTCCGAGTCCGGCCTCAAGATCTGGTCGGCCTCAATTACCATCCATCACGGACGGAGCGCCCCAATCATCATCAGCGTTACGATGTATGTACGGTGAAAGTGTAACGCTCTCTCAAGTGGGGGAACTCGGGGCTATCTGTGTGGGTGTCTCCGTGTGCGAGAAGCCGAGAAAGAGAAACCACCAGCATTTTCGCAGCGTTTTCGTTTGCGTGCAATCTGTCACCAGATTGGCAACCAGAAGAAGGTCTTCGGAGCTGGACCAACTGCGGCCAGGTTTTTGGGTAACTCCGGCTCCTGCTCCGACTGGGACTTAGCGCTTCAGCACCCAGGGGAGGTTCCCCTAGTCAGTGGCCTGGCAATAACCGCAGACGTAATGGAGCAGTCCATGGTGTCTCCACAGGTGCCAAGTCCAGCACCGGAATGGAGCGTTGAGAGCTGACAGCTCAAGTTCAACGTGCAGCTCTCTGTGCATCCGGTGGTGCCTGGTGTCCACGAACGGGTTCCCCTGAGGTTCCACTCCTTAACTGTTGGGTGCCGTAACATTGCACACGTCAAAACCAGTCCCGAGGCGGGAGAAACCACAGATGGTGGCTAGCGTTCGATGACATTCAACGTTCGGCGCCGAGGCGCAATGAATCAATTCATCACGGCGCGCAATGTCCAGTGCTGGTGGCAATACCGGTCGTACTGCGTTTGGAAGTGCCCGGGGGAGGGCCACTTCGCGTTAGGTAATGGGGTACGTGCACAGGACCAGGAGCACAACAGTACCGGAAAAGTGCGCCTTTGGCTCTGGAGAAGATCGGTTATGCAATGGGCTAATCCGTGATCTTGGCTGGCTTTATCGCTCTCGCTACGTGGTCCGCCCAGTGAGATTGGCGGGACTGGCGAATTTTGATTGAGAGTTTAATTGGGGAAAAGAAAGGAAGACGCTCACACGCCTCCTGTTGGCACGCGCCATGTAATAGCGGCCCGGAAGCGAGCGGACCGATCGGGGGCCAACCCCGGAAGGATCCGGGGCCATGGACCACCGAGACCGGCTCCCGAAAACCTGTCTATCACACACATGTGGTAAACTGTAAATCCTCCTCTCTGGTTGCCAGTCAGCTAGCCAGACCAAAAACGGGCCCATCAATCCGCGGGCGTGGACGTGAACTCCATCCGTTATCGGACGTTGCGTATACCGGAAAAGCATCGCGGTCGAATTGGTGGTGATGGTGGTGCTGGCTTGTCAGCAGCTATTAATCTCATCGCCGCATGCACCAGCGTGCCCGACCGAGTGGTCGGTCTGGTCGAGTCCCGATTTTTACACTTTCAACTTGATTGACGTAGCTCCAGAGAGATATCAGCCCAACACAGAGAGAGAGAGAGAGGCGCGTGGTGAAAGGCTGCTACCGTTGATGATGATGTCGATGTGCTGTGGTCAGCAGCTGTAATGATTCACGGTCAAAGGTGTGATAGGGGGCTCACTGGCGAAAGCCGCAGTGGGAAGTCTGCGCAGGGGATTCCCAGCTCTCGCGCGATGAATAAAACATAAGGCGCTCCGACAAGTAGCGAAGAGCGTCTGAGCCTCTCGCTCGATCCGGGGCACGTGCGGCGCTGAATGATACGACGAGCACACTTCTGGACGTACCACAAAAAACTTTTGCACTAGATTTGCCGCCAATTAGACCAAAAGATTATGCGCCCCAGTGGTCCGCGTTTCCGGTCCTAGCCATCCGTCATCAGTAGACCCTCCAGGAGGGCTGGCGTAGCACAGCGGTACCGCTGCTTCACCGTAGAAAATTCGACCTGAAAATTGATCGGAAAGCGAATTGTCCGAATTGTGGACTGTGGGGAGCCTTGTACAGGTCTTTACTTGTACTTTAAAGCTGTGTACCTATTTTAAACCCTCGCCGACAACGCACTCGACTTCCTGACGCCGGCGTTCCGGTCGGTTAGCTCCGGTTTTGGTTCTTCACTCGAGGGGGCCTGCACGCCAAAACGCACAGTATGAAGGTGTGAAGCCGAAGAGCCAACGTGAAGGCTTCGACGAAGTGGGCCCCGGGTGTACCCGGACGTTGAGGGATCCGTCGTAGGCGAAGGTGGACTACACAGGAGCTGGTGTACCACGCCAACTTCTTTCACACGGCACGTCCGGGGTGTGGGCCGTCGTCGGTTCGAGTCGGAAATCCCAAAACCCCCGAACGATTTTTTATTGCCTTTCGATGCGTCCTCCAGTGCACAGGTGTCCAGTTGGCCTCATCATCATCATAGTTGGCTGCCTCTCCCGTACTCTCGGAACGCTGCTCTGTTCCTACAGTCTCCAAAGCCGAGCAGGTCCTTGGTGACCCTGCGAACACTGTCCCCCCGTTTATATCTAGGCCTACCGACTGGCCTACTTGCGGTGCACCAGCAACACTTCCATTCTATAAGATTCTATTATTACTTTTTTTCACTTAGAACACTTCCTTTTGGCATATTTAAGTAATTCACTTGCAAAACTCGTTATGAAAACTACTCTCGGAAGCAAAACTCAAAGTGCAGCTATAAAAACTTGACAGTTAAAAACGTGGGTGCGGCTATAGAAAGTTGACTGAGTGTACTCTTTCGCCATATTTCGGGTATGAACTTCGTAGTCCCGATTTGCAGTATTAGTTTGTACAACTTAATGGCTAAATTGTTAGCGTCATGGTTGAGTAATTCCCGTCCAGGTGTCCTACTTGGTTGAAACTCTGACGCTACTGTGACATAGTTTAGGTTCAATTCTCGCTAAATGCGCTACAGAGCTGAGCCACGACGCCCGACCACGACGACCGACGACGACGCGCTCTATAGCTGCCCAACCAGTCTCACTTTCGTCCAACTTCCCTGTTTTCGTTGCTTCTCTTTTCGCTTCGTAAAGGGTACGTGCTCCACGCGATTACCTTTCTCTCGCTCGATCGCTGCTGCCGTTGCCGTGTGTTTATTAATTTATTTATTTATCGCCGCGATCACCGGCGGAGCCGGAGCGGATCTCATCATCTTCGCTGAGCGGAGAGTTTGTTGTTGTTGAGGAGAAGAAGAAGACGTGACGCGCTCGGTTGCGTCTCACGCCATCGAGGGTACGGAGGAGAAAGTTACAAAACCGACGCCACAACCGCTGCGCTGTGTTTGATTTGGTGTTGGAGTCGCCAAAGGTGGTGCTTCTTCTGTTTTAGGCGCCCCATCGAAACAACTCTCCAAATGTCTCCTTCAGCCGGATCTTCTTCCGTGTCTTCCGTTGGACACATGCTGTGGCGTGTGGCTGGCGTTGAGGAATCGAGCAAGTCATATACTGGACACCTACACTACATCCCCCCCCGGACGGACCTACTTGGGACAGTTGATATTTTCGCCAAAAATTGCCTGTTAGGCCGGTTACGTCCGGGAAAGGGAAATCGATAGCTCGGTCGCGGTAGCACCGAGGGGGACCGGCGGAGAGCCGGCGGACCCGATCGATACCGCCGGTGGTGGCTCTGGTAGCGTACGCACTTATCATCATCCGGATTCCATAAATCTTCATTAAAGCGCACGCCAAAGTCGACGCGAGGCGTGCGCCACCACAAACTGGATGGAATGGAACAATCGCCAAACCAAAAAAAAAAAGAAAACAAACCAAGACAATGACGATAACGACGACGGTGGTGGTGTGCACCGTATATTTATAGCGCCGAACGGAAGCAACTGGCTGGCTTCCGGCCCGGGGGAAAAGCCCGTAACGGATTACCTCGATGATGGACGGTTATTAGTATATTTTTATCATTTCGCATCATCTCGCGAGTCGCGCGTGTTGGAAACGCGCGATGTGTCAACAGTGAGCTGCTGTGAGAAGTTGTGAATGGTTGTGCGGCCCGCCATCAAAAAGTTGCTAAACTGGCGGGTCAACACGGCTTCATTATGGCTCCCGTGCCCGGCGCGGCGCTAGTGATGTTTTGGGATCCATCCTTTTTGGAACTTTGGAATACGGCTCAACGGCTCCAAGGGGCCCGGGGATTCCAAGCTCGGAACTTCAGCGGGAGACCACTCAAGCGTCGTCCGCTTTCTCCAAAACCACAACACACACGGCAAGCGAAAATCCGGCGGGGCCCGTAACAGCATAATGACGCCGATGGACGGATCGGGACGATTTATGTGCCCCACTGCCCGAAACACCCGACCCGCCGCTCAATCTTCGGCGCACGTGCTTCCCCTGTTCTCCACACTGCAGGAAAGGCGGCGGGCCGAGAGGTCCGGCTATTGGTTTCTTGTGCTAAGAAGATCTCCGATTCCCAGACGGCCGATTCTATTGGTCGGAGTAATGTGAGAGCCTTTTTCGGGTGATGAGTAGTGTGGGAGGGTGGAAGCGAGGTAGCTGATGAATCGAGCACCCTTCTCCAGCTGGGTTAAGTCCCCAGCCCACCCCAAACGGCCCAAAACTCTGGTCACTGGTCTGGTCACGTCCAATCAGTCAACGAGCCAGCCAATTCTTTCGATCATCGTCGCCAACTCGTCCGCCCGCCCGTCAGCTAGGGTGGGCTTTCTCCGTGGCCCAGGCGAAAGTGTGTCAACGCACTCGGTCCGGAGCACACAGCACAAATCTCACATTCCGCCAAGCGGGGCCTCCGTCGCAAACGCCTGCGTCTTTGTAGGGGGTTGTGGGTGTTTGAGGCGTACATTCTCCACGTCCACGTTGGGGCGAGAAAGAGTCAATATTGTTCGTCCAAACAGAGACACACGAGACACACTAGACACAGGAGAGCCAGCTTTGGGCATGGCGCAGGGCACCTTGAGAGTGTGCCGAGGGCTAGTACCAGCACTAGTAGCCGTCTGACCTTGGTTGCGATTCCAAAGGAAGCCACTGTCGGTGGCACTGTTTGACCAGCAGCTTACGAACCGGCACAGGATTTGCACCACCCAACAGGGCCGCCCTTGGTCCCCGGGTGTTTGTACTCCACTCTGAGCCAGCCGGCAGGCCCATAACAAGGTGCCCCATCGGCCACTTCGAAGAACGGCCTCCCGGATGGGCTAAGGATAAGGAGAGCTACAATAAAGTGTTCACCACAAACACGACATTTTTAGTACTAAGTTACTACGTGTCTCGAAGTGGCTCAAAACAAATTTGATTTGATGCGATCCTAGACAGGACATACGTCGGACGTCGGGGCTTGAACGTGCGTTTAAGGTTTGTTGGCGCTCGCTCGCTCACCATCCTGTCATCCTTGCTAACCAAGCAGCACCCTTTTAGGTGTGTTGTTCCGATGGTGTCCTGTCTTTTGTCAACCAGCGGTATCGTGATGGCTCAATGGTAATGGACCTCGACGCCCGGTTCGCCCTGAGTGCTCCTTCGTGTCGCTTTTGTAGTATTACTCGCGGCTTAAAAACGCAAACCGTTCGCCATTGGGAGCGTTCAGACTACAGCCTTACGACAGGTTGCGCCAATTAATAGGGTTCCAATTATTTTCCTAAGGTGAGGTGCGAACAGGCTCGAGTCAATCGCCAGCAATGCATTAGCAGACAAGACACTCTACCGGCTTGGCGGTTCTGGCCAGCCGATACTCAAATGTTTGCCCAACCGACCGGTTTTTAATCCCCCATAAATTTTGCTCAAAATCAAACATCTGCGAGCCAACGCAATCGGAGCGTTTATTGTTCCATCAGTTATTCGGTGTTCGGTGCATGTCCTGGGAAGGTGCCTGGAAGCAAAACAAAAAAAAACAATATCAGTATTGAAATGCTGTAAAATTTTGTGATTGAAATTGAGTTTTATTATATTAATGAAATGCCAATGAAATAGCTGACTGTCTGGGCGAGTCAATGATGTCACCAGCGCGGATCTCGCCGGAAACCACTAGCGAGCGGAATGGATGGATCGTTAACACGTTCGGTTCATAAACCAGCCAGCAAACCGATATTGCGGGGCAAAACCTTAATACTAAAAACCTTAACGTCTCTGTTTGCCGTCGCCGTCGCTCTTGCTGTGTGTTCCCGCAATGCAAACACACCTGCCTGCCTGCCTGGCTGCTACGGTACGGATCATTCCGGCCGTCAGGATGGGGGACGGTCGGGGACAGGGCCCGGAACCGGACGATGCAAGCGTGACAGTAAGTCACGTTCCCCACGGTACGCTTAGCATACTGGCGACCGGCAGCCGGGAGTGATAAATCTCCGCCGACACTCGGGCAGCGCGCTGATAAGACGCTGTGCTCACTCACCACCTAATGCACATTCTATTGCCCATTTCGTATCGCGTTAACGTGTCCCCTAGGCTTCGGTTTCCAGGGCGGAAAGGGTAGCAGAAGCAGGCACAGGCCGGTGACGCATATGCACTTATCGAGCTCCCGTTTCTGGGTGAATCGGTTTCCCGCCTCGGGCAATTTCCAGTGCTCGGAAGATTAGTTTTTGAAGCGCTTGACTTTTTTAACGACGCTCTCAGACTGCAATCTCAGAAGTGCTGCTTATTACTTCGTTTGCGAACGAAACCATTCCTGAAAGTGTCGGCCCCACACTCACATTGCAATGAACGTGGGCCTAGTACGATAGACCATTGCAGGATGGTAGGATCCGTTCGTTCGACGTGCTACCGGCGACGATGGAAGATTCCTTGAAGATGGAGATTGGATGCCGGTACGCCATGTCCAGCCGTCGCCGTCGTCCAGCGACACATTCCTTCGGCTGGCTGCATACTAACGAGATAGAAAACACGGACATTAGGTCTCTAATCAAACTACCCTCGTATGATCCCCCACCCTGGGCAATGGGCGTCCGTGTCCAAGTTCAAAACTCGGAGACCCATTCTTCGAACGAGCCATCCACCATAACCATAATCGTTGGCAATTTTCGGCGATTGGAAGGCCCCTTTCGTAGCTCCCGTCTCGGCATAATGCTAGAAGCGAAGCATAAAGGCTGTGGCCTTGGATCCGGAATGACGACATAGCCCTGAGTTTGGTGCTTCCGAAAATGTTCTCCTAGAGCCGTGAGGTCCTGGCGTTTGTATCGGTGTTACTTGGATCAGCTGGATGACGGTACATGACTTTCAAGTCGTCTGCCTTGGCTGCAAGCAGTTGTACCATGTGAGTGAGTCACACCGTCCGTCCTTGGCTAGTACTTCGTCGGTACATTGCAGCTCACACCCAGCTCCGCAGCCCGGTCCGGTCCAGTCCTGGATCGTAACGGCGTCCCTACCTGCGTGACAATACAGCATTTATCGTGTTTTGTGGAACATGCTTTGTTTGTCTTACCGGTGCGTGCCCGCCACGTACGGGGAAAAGGGTCCCGGGCAGCGGAGTTCCGGCGGAACAGGCCTAGGTTCTATCGCAGCCCCGTAGCAGGTTCGCAGCTGGGCCACTGTTTATCGACACGAAACGGCCGAGGCCGGTAATCCGGGCCTTCGGACCTTTGTCCCGTTTAGTGTCGCCCGTTGCGTTCTAGTGTGTGCGTTGAATGAGGTTGAGCCGACGTCTCGCCGCTCGAAAAGTGGCTTAGCTGGATTTTTGCAATTAATTTGCAAAATGGCAACCGCAGCCGAAGTGCACGGAGTGTTAATGCTCGGTTTTATATCGGCTCGCCGGTAGTGATTACAAACACTGCGAAGTGCCCCTAAACAAACAACAACAACATTCGTCTGGATGACACACGCCGCTTAGTTTCCATTCTGTCACTTCCCCACACCGGCCTGAGACAGTGTGGAGCACATTGGTGGTGTGCGTGTCTGCTGCCCGTCACCAAGTACCGCATGGAGTGGATTGCCTAGGCAATGGATCGCCGGTGAACGAGCGAGCCATTGCTTTGATTAAAAGCTTCGGGGGTGGTGGTGGTGGTGTGCAGGTGTCATTCCGCCAGCTGAAGAAAGAACCCGAGGATGCACTCGTATGGATTTCAATCAACATCGGGATGCCGATAGCGATGCAAGGGATGTCGTAAAATCGAACTCCGAGCTCTCATGAAATCCGCCGGCAACCAATATGGAGGAGATTTGTGCGGAGTTAGCTCAGGAGCAGTCGGGAGGGGGCACCGGCATGAAGACCGGACCGAATCCTGCTCTGTTCCAAGCACCCGGCACGCCCCGGCTCCGAATCCAAATTGAGCCAATATTGTCAAGCGTAGCGACGCTACCAGCGACCTTAATGTGGGGCAGGCAGCCTTCTTCTGCTTCACCGTTCCAGGTTCCGGCAATCATTTGCATCCCCTAGCGTTAAAGGGGAGCCCCTACGATCGGAGAGCGAATTGGAAGGAAGTGGTTGAAGAATTGGCCCGTCTAGTCGCCAAACCGAACCGGTGGTTCCTTTGGTTGGTTGAAGTGTGCTCGGACAAGCCGCGTGTCCTGCCGGGCAAAATTACATTTAAGCCGGGCAATAAGCTGCGAGGGTTCGGGAACCCTTGCGCTACGGTTCCTGCTCACAACCGGAAGCAGTCATTAGGGGGAAACACGCACATTATTAGCCGTTTGCCAACGTAGCCCGGGAGAGGGGTGCATTACGCGCGGTACGCGGCCCCAAAACTTTCGAAAGCGATTCAATCATCTTCGGCGGCGTTCCTGCCGGCTGAGGTTTTGCACAGCACGCCACGCCAGCGTTTAATGCTGCTGCGGTGTGCAGTACCCACCACCACCCTTCTCCACGAACCAGTTTGTGGTGGGTCGGCCTCGGCTGCCGGCGAAGGTGTCTCGCCATGTACGCGCTATTATGCAACGGAGCGTACACAGCAACGACGCACCCGAGTACTTCAAACGGCAGGCGAAAGGCAGCGGGGCAATAGGGGCAGGTTGTGGGGGTTTGAAAAATGGCCGATCGAACCCTCTTTCACTTTTTTCGCACTAAATTACCTGCCTTCCATCATCTCCCGCTCGTTCCACTCGTTCCACCGGCTGATGCCAGTTCGCAGGCTCCTTTTGCGCATGGAGTGATGTGATGAAAGGAGGAATCTTGGAGGCTTGGGTGAAAATTAGGTCCCGCAGCACAATTGGCCGACACCTGTATCAACTAAGCAATAAGACTAGCGGCAAATGCAATAGGACTTTAATGAGTTTTTGACTTTTCGGCCCATGTGTTACACGACCTGTACCCTTTCGCGCGTTCGGCGTAATCATCAGCCGTAAACCCTTAAATTCTAGTGCCCGTCTGTAAGCCATAGAACTGCTGCTGTAGTAGTAACTGCTTAGCTTGCCATCGGAATCGGATCCCCGGTGTGGAGATGCACGCGAGTAAAGAACGCAATTCTTGCATGGATCCTTGCTTTGTTTGCATTGCTCTCACTGCTGCCGAAGCTACATTTCATCGGCCATTGCGCCATTTGCGATACATTTCCGCCCCCTCCCTGTTGGATAGTGACGAGGGTTGCCAGGGTAGGATGCATGATGTTTCCGGACCGGAACGCCTTTCTCGCCGTGCGCTTTCTTTCGAGAGGCACCTCATCCTAGGGTCCGTGCGAGAGACACGTTGGGGCCGTTTCCTTCATCTTCATCTGGTCCCGGATTCGGGTCTGCTGACACTTCAGGATCCATTTCCGGTTGTCGGATGGCTGGTCGGCTGTAGAATTAATCTCCGTTGTTGTTATTGTTCTTGTGGTGTTGCCCCGTTTTTCTCATGTTCTTCTGCGCGAGGTGCGCGTTTGTTACACGTAGTGCTGGATGGAAGTACTCGACTGGGCAGGCTCTGCACCGCTCGGTGCGGTGCTGGGGAGCGCATTCGGAGATTACCGTAGTAGGCATTAATGTACAAATTACAATCGACCATAATTGAAGGCCCGTTATGGCAGGTGCTCGTTACGGGGCAGGTGCTCATTATTTTTTGACATAAGGTACCACCATTGCTATTCTAGCGAACCGCTCGTATAACCACCAGTCTCCTTTCATCATTGTGTTCCCACCGAGAGTACAATTATTTGACTATATCTGCAGCCGTTTGCAATGTGATACTCGCCCTCAGCTGGATTGTTTAAAATTGTTCGCCATTCAGCTATGTGTATGTTACACCCGCCATACCGATTCATCCACACCGACCAAAAGCCGGGAACACATCCGGGGCAGACATTTCAATGGAAGCAGCATGATGCCGATTCCGGTGAAGCGCCCGAGAGAGGATTCGATGTTTCTGTTTGATCCGTTGCTATCGTTGCACCGATTTGCATTCCGCACTCCGACGGGACACAGGATCGATCTGCCGGTGTGTACCGGGGTTGCTGCCCTAGATGGATGTCCTCTTCAAGGCACCGATTTCGACGCGATTTTAAATTCCACTTTCGTGCCGAAGGACGGGCTGCCACTTCAAAGCCACTCCAGATTCCAGGCAGAGCGTGTGGAACCCTCGGGACGGTGTCGGACGGGTGCCTGAAAGGGAATTGGGAAATCGTGGGTCAGATTAGCGGTGTGTGCCACCCGTCTCGTCTCTACACGCTCACCATCCGTTGGGGTCGCCCGTTCCGATACTACCGGGGGTTCCGGGCGATAGATAACCTGAAATCCGGTGGCCGGGCATTAGCACCGTATTGCACTCACTAAACGAATACACGCCGCCCATTCAGCAAATTACGGGTCCCAGGCGCGCGCCACAGTTCCGTGCCAAGTGGCGTCGCCGGCGTCCGGGTCGTTACGGGCTCTTGGGCCAGTGTGGGCGGTGGATCTTCTGTCTCATTAGAGCCACTTGATGAATCACACCACACCTCCACCGGTCGATCGGTCGACGGTGTTTGCCCGGTAAACAAGATTAATTGGTGCCGGGACTCTCGGTGCCCGGCTGATCGGGAAGGTGCTGTGGCGAACGAATTCGAAGCGTGTCCGATACAGAAGCGCTACCCCAGAAGTCTCTGGTCCCTGTGAACGTAAATCTGCAATTGCTATAATTAAGAAGTTAGTCTTCGGCTCCCCGGAACCGATGGCCAGCACTTTTGTGCTAACGTTTCAGTAAAACAGCGTGTTGGCTAGAGAGACTGAGAGAAAGAGAGCGATGGAAGTAAACAACAGAATACGAAAAACACCTGTGCCCGTCAGGTAATCCCAAACCCGGCTCGATCGAGCCGGTCCGAGCACTGAATGATGATGGCCGATAGTTGACGTGCGACGAGCGTTGACGTGTGAACGGTGTATCGTGACCGGGCGGTGCGCTAGTAGTGGTAGTAGGGGTCCAGTGCCAAAGCCGGTGTTGTTTTGATTGTCCGTAAGCGTCGTCGAGCTTGTGTCGAGAGATTAAACACCAGAATCAACACCATCACCGGGTAACCGTACGGGACGCCCAGCAAAGCGGCAGCCATTTACCTATGGCTGGAACCGGACTGTTCGTGTTGTTGCCCCGGAAGTACCTTCCAGACCTTCCCTTCGAATGTTACACACGCCGTAATCAATCACCGTGTCGTAAGACGGGATGCAACAATGATTGGAAACGGAATATTCATTTCCTCTCTCACCTTGTCTCTCTCTCTGTGTCACTTTAGCTCTTGCTGCTGCTTGTGGTCTGGTGGTGGCCTGGAAATAGGTTATGTTCTCTTTTACCAGCTGAACAGATGGCTGACAAGAAGTTTTCGAGCCCGCAATTCCGGGGAAACCGCAAGAAAGCAACCCCGTGCCGGAAGACAATTCCACTCCGTGTCGGGTGACGGGTGAACCGGTGATGGTCGTCCTACCGGATAGGATAGGGGTTGTTGCATTGTTGCGACCACGGCGCACAGACCGGAAGAAGACCGGAGAAGGTAGAAAAGCAGGAAGAACCAAACCGAACTTATTTAAATTACGGAAATGGCAAAAAATGGCAACACCCTGGACCCGGAATGAGTATAGAACAAGGAGCGCGCGTGCTCACACACCGAGAAGCCGAATGGAGGGCAGTCAGACAAAATAAATTAAAATAAATGGGGCGGAAGATTTACGTCCCAGAATCTGCCCCACACTGTACCGGTATCGGGCTGTGCGCTGTCACATTTGTTTCCTGGAACAGGAACTAGTTTCGGTGCGCTTCCGGGGGTAAGGCGGTGGTAGTCCGCAGGTGGTCCATGCGTGTTATGGATTCTCTCGCCTCACCTTGCCCGGTATTCCTTATTGCGTAGGTGAGCACTCTGGAACAAGTACCTGCCTACCTAACCTCTTACCTTGTCAGGAGCGGTCTTTGGGACGCGGTTTGAAGTGGCTCGCTTCAAACTTCATCAGTTTATTCACAGCCCCGAATCTGATCCAGGTGCCGATACTAATACTC
The DNA here is from genome assembly GCF_943735745.2 of Anopheles bellator. Lineage (NCBI taxonomy): Eukaryota > Metazoa > Arthropoda > Insecta > Diptera > Culicidae > Anopheles > Anopheles bellator. Next base: position 4,051,685 of record NC_071287.1, read on the forward strand.
AACGCTAGACTGTTTCATGGTGTCTTAGCACGACTTTGACAGATCACTATTCTCTCCACATGACGTTTAAAGTGTCAATTTCAACAGATTCTTTTAGTATACACTTTAACTTAAAAAAATGATGTATTATACGCACAGGTTTCCTTAACTTTTGGGAAAATGCGAAGCATTTCTCCAGAGGAGCGCAAACAGCTTTTGCACAAATGGTGCATTACTCCCAACATTTCTCTGAGTCAGTTGGCAAAACATGGAAAAATAAGCATTGGAGCGGTTCGAAACGCAACAGGGAAATTCAAAGAAGAAAACAGCTTTGAGAATAAAATTAAATCTGGGCGGAAAGCGAATGGATAAAATTTTGAACCAAAAAGTAATGTGCAGCAAGAAAAGCGCATCCGTCCGAGATGTGGCTAAAAAGGTGGGAACAACTGTGAGTACCGTCCATCGTGCCAAAATAAGATTATTAAAAAAGTTGTGCCAAAAGTTCGATTATTAGCATACGGTTAATAGGAATGTAATTTGGTAAAAACGTACTCTGAAGTAAGATAACAGAGCGTTCAAAACTGAAAAAAAAATTGAGTTTACTTCTAATTCGAATTTTTGGCGTTCATTTAAAATCGTGCATAGACATAATGAAACGGTCTATAGAACCCGAACTAGGCGAGCTGGTTCCACGCAAAACAATCCTGGCTCCGGGAGGACCTTTTATCCGGGCCGTCTCGGTTCGGTGACAATAATACTGTACTCGTGGCAGTTAGCTTGTAAGCGACCGTTTACAATGCCACACTGCTGTGACAACAGCAGTTAGCAGCAGTTTGCCGGAAACTTTTGGGCGAACAACTGCCGTGCGACCGGTGAGTTGCGTCGCGCCTTAGTTAGGCTAGGGCCACTGCCACATTGCGCTCTGATATTGTGGCTGGCCTTCAGTCGTCGCGCAGTGCCTTTCGTACACTTCCGAAGCGTCCGACATCGCACCGCCGGTCGGTCCGGTGTTGTGGGCCTGACATAATAATGCGTATGAATCATTTATAGCACACTCTGTCAATTTACGCCAAACACGCAGGCAAGCTGCAGCCATCGGCCGAGGAGACCTTGCCGCCTCCTCGTGTCAGCAGTCCCTCCGTATGCTTCATTTATGGCACCTTCCCCAGTCAACACCTGACTGTTGTGGTTTTGGGCCGAAGAATTACCGCCACTGCAACGTTAAGCTGAGAAGTGATTGGTGACTACGGTTATGTCGGTACCATGTCGATAGCCTGGTCGGGGAATCGGGGAGGCGTCGTAGCGATAGCTGACTGTTTGTTGGCCGTCTTCGGGTTTGACAGCCCCGCCGGAAGATTATCCTAGAGCGTGGGATTCTTCATTCGGAAGTAATCAGGAAGCGTTCGGAGCGTTCAGTGAATCAATTCGATTGCATCGCGTTTTATGGCCCCGGCTTACCCGGGCGGGCCGTTTGCGTTTACGTCTATTGCCCGGCAGCACCAGCATCACCCTCTGTAGCCCTGTCATGCGGGGCTGTCAAGTGGCTGGTAGTGTTCGCCGTTCGCCAATAAAATAATGTCCAATAAGACGCTTGGTCGCATCGCTCGATCGATTGTGGGCCCAAATAGCTCAGCGGCCGTATGCGAGATGACACTATTAAAATCGGCCGCCTTTATAAATATAGTGAAAACGAACGAAAAAAAAAAACAAACACAGGACTCGATTGGAGGTGGCAGGCCACCAACACCCGTGCGGTGGTACCAACGATATATTGGATCGCGCCGGGAAAAAAAAAATAAACGACGCCCCGGAAATGTTCTGCAGCTCCCAATACTTGGGTGTTCCTGCGTCCTCTTGCCCGGTCCGGCCCGGCGCCGGAAGTGGATTTATGGCCCTCATATGTGTGTGGGGGCCGGGCCTGGGTGAAGACCAATAAAAGCACAATATTGGAAACGGCCTCCCAGGTTTTCCCGTTCGTTCGCATCTTCTGCATCTGGTTGTGCGAGGCGAGGCGAAAAGAAAAAGGCAGCCAGAGCGTGAGAGAGTGAGAGATTGGGATACAGAGTTGGAAAAACTGCATCGTCATCGGCACCGGACCACTGCAGTGTTTCCGGTTTTAATCGATCGCTGCAATCGTGGGATGCTGCAGAAGCGACCAACTAACCAAACGTAAACGGAAAGTGGGAACCATAGCGATGAACGACACATCTCGGTGCTGGTCCCACGTGGTGCTACGCCATTACGAGTCACCGGATTTGCATCGGAATGGGCTACGGAGAGTTCGCGCGAATCGAAGGATACGAAGGCTCGTCGTGGACCAGCTGCGTCTTACCAGGACCAAACATCAAAGTATCGTCACGTACGCTACCCGGGGCCCCCGGTAATCGATTCCGGATGTCCACGAAATCCTCTAGCTTCCGAAAACAACAAGAAAACCGTACCTGTGGCCTGTGCTCTGGACGAGCTGAGACGATTCCCAGTTTTCGCTTCCTCGGTAGAGGGCGCTGCAGTCGAGTGTAAACAGTGCCAGCACAGTCGGGGCACCGACTGGACCGAAGCAGCCTGTATCCTATTAATTACCCATTGCCGGTTTTCGCATTGCCGCAGGCCCAGTAATGGGGGCACCCCGCGTGGACATTCAATTACGTGGCCCACGAAAACCTCGGTGTGTCCACCACGCCCAGCCACGCAAAAACCTACGGTGGACTAATAATGGAAAACCACTAACAACACCTCTACCCGGGACCGGGACCTGGACCACGGCCGGGGGCTACCCATAAAAGCTTCCGGTGTTTCCGCTCGTGCCACACAATTTAATTACACAAACATTCGCCGTGCGTCGAGGCCTCAGGGGCGCCATTGTGGAAAGTGGCAATAACTGGGGTAGCAGTGGCCGGTCCGAAACAAAACGAAAAAATAACAACCAGTGCAGCTCCTCTGGTTTAGATCTCTCACCCCCACTCACTCTATCTGGTGGCCTACCTGGTGGCCGTGCCCGCGCGACAATGGTCCGTAACATGTCAATCGAAGTAATTAAATTGCAATTTAACTTTGACAATTTTGAACTTCGACGGTTGCCTCACGCCAGCCGGGCAGTGAAGCGGTGCCGTTGACAGGTGCCACGGCACAGCGAACCATGTCGTGCCGTGGGATACTTTCCCAACAGTTTCGCGCGCGACCTCCGACAACACGGGCCCTTGGAACCGGAGCTCCATTGTTTAGTGTCAGGATGCTTATTAGCGATCCGCCAACACCTGTTCGCCGGGCCCGTAATCAACGACGGTGCAACGACGGTGATTAGTCCGTGCGGTGGTGGCCGTCAAATGACACACGGGTCGTCCAATCATCTAGTCCGGATCGGGGATTCGGTTACGCGCAGCGCAAAATCCCTAACAAGGCTACCCTAGTCTGTCTAACCAGACCACCACTCTTGTAGGTAACCGCTGTACTGCTGTTGTTCGTGGTGGCCGGTCTCGTCTGGGCGAAACCGTCGCACTCATCGCTGGATGCCGCCGACCTGGCCGATATCGCTCAGGTGGAGGACGATGTGGCGCGCATCAAGCGCTCCGGGATCGGCTCCGGGAGCGGGTCCTTCGACCTACTGTCCGGACTCAAGAAGGTAAGCACCGCGTGCTGGCGACCCCGGAGGCTGAACGAATTCTTTTCATATCTCACCCATTGCAGACGCTACTGTCCGGGATCGGGTCCGCGTCGGCCTCCCTGGTAGCCGGTAGCAGCAGCTCGTCGCTGTCATCCGGCTCGGGCCACGCCAGTGGTGGTAGCAGTGGCGGCGAAGGAGGCCACAGCTATGGCAGCTCGTCCAGCCACTCGTACGAGAAGCCACACGTAAGTCCACTCGCCCGTAAGACTCGCTCGCGGATTCTTTATTGTGATTCTCTCTGATTATCCAATTACTTGTCATCGCGCTGTGCGGTTCACTAACTAGCTAGCCATAGCTGACAGCTCCCAGAAGCAGGTTATACGTCAGCGACCATTTGTCATCCCTCTGATGTACCCAAAAATCGCGTGTACCGAATTCGGTTCGAATCTACTACAGAAAAAATGAATGAAAATTATGATGTTTTAATAATCAGTGGCCTTTCCACTACGATTTATGTCTTGAAATATACGTTTTGGCATACTTTCGGTTAGGTTCTTTAACACGTTCATCGACAGGGAACGCCAAGCATTTCTAATCGCCACTTCAAGCGTCTGTATGTTTTCGTACTGCTTGCCATCCGCATAGATCTATCGAACTAGAATTTCCCATACATTCTCCATGGGGTTGAGATCTGGAGAAACAGTCGGCCAGGTCTTAAAATTTACTCCCAAATGTTCCAAGTAAGCTTTTGTTATCTTACAGTAACAGTTGCATTATCCTGCGGGAAATTTAGCTAGAGGTGGTTCAGTATTGTATCTCGCCAGTAGTGGCAAAAACCATCCGGCCCATCGAGATTGAATTTCTTTTCATCACTCCAGACGACCTGAACTTACAAAAAAACTCAAATATTGGAAAACTCAATGTATCGATAGCTTACATAATTCCATTCATCGTTCCATGACATATGCTCGTTCGCCAACTTGCAATCTTGCTGCTTTGTGGTGTATCTTCAATGCTGGAATTTTTCTCATTGATTCTCTGACAATGCTTGCAGCGGAACTAAGAGTTCTCCAGATTGTAGCAAAGCTAACATTCATGTGCAATTCATTCTAAATACGCCGACAACTTTTCGTAGTATTAGACGCAGCTTTAACTACTCTTCGTTCATATCGAGGGTGAAGTAGTTTTGGCCGTCCAGGTGACTTCCGAGTCCCATATTCCGATGGATCTTTCAAGTAATTATTGACAACCTAGATCCTAGAGATCGTTTTAATAATGAGGCTATTTCATGATTTAACTCCCAACACTATGGCACGCTTTAATTTTCCCTTTTTCGCCTTCTCCTAATTGATTTCCACGACCCATTTTTGACCTATTTACTACAGGAAATATGCAAGACTACTGAGAGTGAAAAACTCAGTTCCTTGACAATTCAACTTGACTGTTAATAGGATTGGACTAGGACAGACTTTTAAAAGTGAGGCTATCGTTTTGGAACAGCCATTTTATCGTTTTTAGGCTCCCTAAGTCAAAGTAATTTTTTTTCTTCGGAAGACCAATCAATGGATATTATTTCTTTTGCAAAACTTATTGATGCCTCATCTAAGAAAAATGGGTTTAGCGTTTTATCTTAGCCTCAGTCTTAAGAAACGGGTGAGGCTATCATTGAACTGATTAACTTGAAGACTGATTAATTTGAAATTGACAACAACAACACTCCCGAGGCTCCCGGGCCCTGATTATGAATGGGCTTTTCGGTCAATATCACGGACAATCAGCTCCAGCAATCAGCTGGGCTCGGATTTTTCAGGAAGGCCCAACCGGGTCGATTTGGTCTTACGAGCAGCACACGCTTCGTTTCGGCCGTGGCGTGCGTCGGGTTCGTCTACGTCTACCGTCTGACACTCCAGTATACGACACCAGCTGGCTGCCAGTCCATGCTTAGTATTTCTGTTGCTATGCTTTCTATCCCCCACTTTCGCCCACTTCACCGGCAGGATGAGTCCCACTTCGATGGCTGGTCGCTGAAGAAGTCGATCCTGAACACGCTGTTCCAGGCGGTGAAGGCCATCACGGGCGGCGTGACGGCCATCAAGGGTCAGCTGATCAAGGGCTCGGGCTACCTGGTGAGCGGGGCCGGCAAGCTAATCGCCACCGGGGGCGATGCCGTTACCGGCGTCGGCAAGAAGATTGCCCTGTCGGCCCACCTGATCCCACCGAAACACGCGGCCCACCCGTTTGCCAAGCTGAGCGGCCTCCTGTCGTCGTCCTCGGGCGCCCTGTCGTCGTCCTCGTCACCGTCCTCGTCCCAGCACCACCACGAGTCGTCCGCTGAGAGTAAGTATCCTACGCGAGAGCAGTACAGAGGCGTTGTTCGGTAAATGCAAATCCGCTAGGTACGAATCACGGGAAACACGGGACTTGGACTTCTTATACCAAAAACCATATCACAGTGGTGCCCCGTTGTGGAGAAACTTACCGATATCTACACGAACTGGTCAGTCGATGCTGTCGACCTGTTGACAGGTGTCATTCTGACGGCTTGCTGGCAGAGCCGCTCGATAGCGTCGTTGGGCGTTCTGTTCCGGGCGTGGACTCTGTAGCCCTGGGGCTCTGGCTTAAGTCTATGCTGTTACGCGCCCTACGGCGAATCTCACAGCGAATCCTGCCTGTGTTCGTTCCGACTCTTTCACTATGATTCCCTCTGCTTCCGGCAAGCATTAGCTCCAACGACGAGTACGGCAGCCTGGAGCCGTAAGGAAATTGTTTCAATTTCCGAACTGGAGACCCGCGCTGACGTTGTGCCCACGTCGGATGAACGAAACGTTCGATTTTTTCGGGTCGTCCCGAAATTTATAGCCCGCGACACGGAAACGATGCCGCCGGCCGGTTTCGACGGGTCGATAGAGTAGCGTTTGCACTTTTCACTGCCAGGATTTAAAGTCACGGTTCCGTTGAACGTTGAACTTTTCATTTTCGATTTACTTCAACTCGATTGCTTTGTTTTTTTTTTAACTTCATTAAAAGCATTTCATTAATTCATTTTATTTTGGGCTGGCATCACTGGCATCACTTCGGCAACAAGTAGATTGACCTAGTGCAGCCCGACTGTCGTAAGATCTGGATCAGTATTGCAAACATTTTCCACGTCCAGTTTTTGAGGTCACAGTAGAGACCATCCATTACTTCGAAGACCTAACACACCAGTGCGTTTATGGTTGAAGAATTGAGACTAGGATAACGCTCTGGAAGTCAGACTACACACTGAACGGTGATAGTTTCTGGTTTGTTTGACAAGCATCCCGCGGATCCGGGGTTATTCGATCCAATATCTATTACGTTTGCCTATAACTCAATTCCATGGTTCCAGGTAACGTACTCTACTTCAGATCTCCGCCGGTAGGACCGGTAATTGAGCACGCTAATCACGCGTTAACAGTGCACCGAACAGGACCAGGACCGCAACTCATATGGGCATACGCGGTGTCCGCTGGATGAGCGGGATCACCTGGAGGCCTGGATACGATACGTGGACGACGATGGTGTGTTTGTGTCGGCCAGGTTCAGGCAGAAACCGGTTTCTGGCTGGTATTCATATGATGCTCTAATTTGTTGGCGCCAGCAAGGCAGCGAAAGCCGTCCGGCAGCCGTGGCCGTGGTCGATTGAACTCAATATTCAGGAGAACGTCGACCTGCTGTTAGTCCAGCGGGTGGACGATGGAAAGCCAATCATTACCCCTGGGGGGAGGGGGGTGGCAGAAATAGGCAGGATTCCCAGCTCCCAAGTCCGCCCTGGGAGCGGACCCGCAGGCCCTTCATTCGAATGCCGCCACCGAAAGCCATTAATGCACGATAAATATAAAACGGTTTCGCCCTTCCCAAACTGGTCAGAAGAAGGCGTCGAGGAAGAAGCAAAATCGAAGACCTGACAGCGGCCGACTGGGCGATAAAAAAAAAGCAAGCGGTTGGGAAGTGGGAACGCTGCGCTTTTCGAGGGTTGCCCGGACGATGTCCTTCCGTCCAGAGGTTAGAGAGAGAGAGAGAGAGAGAGAGAGCGAGACAGTGGGCGAAGTGGGAGGAGGTGGAACCGGTGGAGGCTCTTATGTTGGCGGAAAGGGTGTTGAAGCGAAGAGAGGCGCAATAATGAGAAACTAGGGACTAGGGACCCTCTTCACGCCACCGAGAGGATACAGCGAGCTCCGGAGCTACATCAAAAGGCGACCCCGGTTACCCACGCACGCCTTCAAGGCGATGGCAAGGAAAGCAGAGGGGGAGGTCGGCGGGTGGGGAGGGGGGGTCTGAAGGAGAATTGTTTGTCCTCATGATGCAAGATAGTAGGGTGCACGTTTGCCTGTGTGTGATGGTGGCGAACATCTGTAATCTGTGGAGCTTTGGTGGCCGCCGATCGTCTAACATGTTTTGATTAGTTTTGGCGTAACCGCATGAGTGGTACTTGATAGGGCGGCGGGAGGGGCTCTGGATCGAAATCCCAATAAGTTGGAGGGGGAAGATGCAAGTGCAAGGGGCCGTGGAATTCAACTCTCACGCACCTCCCAACTCGATCCCCACAGGTTACACCGACTACGCAGGACCCACCAGTTACGCAGGCACGCACGAGTCGTCGCACGGTGGCACCTTCAGCAGCAGCGGACCATCCGGACCGGCGTACCATTCGCCACCGCACAAGAGCTCCCACAAGACGCCATCGATCAACTCGTACGGGGCCGATCTGGACGACCACCAGCAGCACCACGGTGGCAGCTACGTCACCGGTGGCAAGTACAGCCACTCCTCGGCGGATGGTAAGTCGGACGAGGGGGGGGGACGGGGAGCTGAGCCGGGATATTTGATTTAATTAAATATGTCTGACCGCTCGACCGGGAGATAACGTTTTTCTCATTATCCCGTACTGCACTCCCGGCTTTATTGGGCACCGATGCGTACATCGGGAGGGGAGGGGGAGGCACTTCGGGACACTTCGACAGCCCGTTCGACAACACCACAATTTCTTCCCCACCCTGATGCGTGCCCGGCGAGTCCCTTTCCGGTCCGCGGCGGGCCAGGACCGAGACCAACACGAGCTGCGACGACGACGACCCCATGACAACAGACTCCATGTTTTGTTTTCTTTTTCCAGTGCGTACGGAAGTTGTCGAATTGGTTTTGGGATCTGTCGAATAGTAATAACGAATAGTCGAATTCAAGTCCCAAAACGTAAATGTCAAAGTTTTTGACTAAATGTTCTACAACTTCGAGATCCACAAGTTTGACGTTTAAAATGTCAAGCTATAGTAGGCAGTAGGGATTGGCCGTTTTTTGGCAGTAACTGGAGCGACTTGCTTTGACAGACGAGACAGGTCGGGACTTCTTTTTCGATTGTGCCCCGCGTGGACCGAAGTGTCTTCAGTCTGTGCTGTCGCTGCGTGTTATGCAAATTGCACAGCAAACCGTTCGCCATACGCGTGCAGTCGGTCGTGGCCAACGACTATCATCGACAGGGGCCCAATTAAGGGCTGAGAAAGTTCATTCGACGTCCGGGGCGCGGACTGCAATGGACCGTGAACCTCCCTATGCCATGGTAATTATGGCTGGGGCGACCGCTGCGTCCGGAAAATGCATCCGCATGTTGTCGGTTCCGGGTGCAAGTTTCATATGATGAACGTCATCTACCGGAGATGCTGGAGAATTAGCTCGCAACCTGGGACCAGGTAGTGACCCCGCAATGGTTCCCTTCATCTGAACGTCTAATTAAATCAAACATCATCATACTGTTGCCGGGCTAAGTATCAGGGCCTTGAATCCATGTGATTTTTATTCGATTGTGGTCTAACTATACAGCAACAAAACTGTTGTAAACTGTCATCTGTTGTAAAACCACATGAATTAGTTCAAAGTCCTATTACTGTGTAGTTCCAGCATGCCTGATGTCGCCGTATACTAGGTTACTCATTAAATTCGGAGCCTTGATAAGAAAAACACATTTCTATGGTTTAAAGTACACTTAATTATTTATTATGACCTTTCTGAACACTTATTCCTAGAAGGCTCCAATTTATAAATTCCATCCCTGGAAGTGAAAAACTGGAAAGACATCAAAATCCGCCTCCGCAGCTGTTAAGCCGTCATCATTTGATGAAAAACGCTATTTACGCTTCATTATTTTTGGGTTTGAAAACAGATAGAAGTCGCTTGGGGGGCAAATCTGAGGGATACGGTGGATTCTCCAATAATTCGAACTCTAATTCAAGGATTTTTGTCATTTTAAAAATGCTATTGCGACAGGATGCAAGGCCCTGACGAAAGAGGATGTTTATCTTCTTCAAACCGGGTCTTTTTTCACCAGCATTTTCTCTTCCAGCTGGTCTAAAATGTTACAACAATAATCGAAATTTATTGTTTTTCCAGTTTGCAAGTAATCCGTTAGCAAAATTCCATTCGCATCCCAAAACACTGACGCTAGCATCTTTTTGGGACTATTTCTGGACGAGCTCGTTTCGGAATTGTTGAAAAAGGTTCACACCACTCTTTAGCCACTTGTATTGATTCAGGATTATAATGATAGATCCAAGGCTCATCCACAGTGATGATTCAATGGACTATATCCACTTTGTCCTATCGAAAACGCTTTGAATGTTGTCAAGAAAGATGCATTCGAATGCGTTTTTGTTCCACTTTTATCGAATGCGGCTCCCATTTTGTTTTGTTCATAAATCACCTTTGTTTTTAAACCTTCCAAAAATAAAAATTCAATCGATGGACGATACTTGATTTTTTCCATTGTAGAAAATACTGTGACTCGTCGTTACTAAATGGATTGTAAAAAAAATTAAGCGACCGATTGAAATGAAACTTCACATACGTTCATTTGAAGAGTGTACCAATATAACAAAAAAATTAGACTCGTAACAGGACCGTTTCCTGTCGAGGCACCGAATTTAATGAGCACCCTAGTAATTGCGGGCTCCGTGGAGCCCGCGAATCTGGGTCGGGAAGAATGGTTTACAGGTCCAACCGGGGGGTGGGATTCGGATTTGTGTTGCAGCTTCCACCACCAGCTGGGTCGTCGTCTAGATCACCCCACCCCAGGACACCGCTCGGTAACTGAACTGTTGCCCTGAACTATTTTCTAGTCGTTCATCACTACCCGGGCAAGGGGCACCCGGCGAGCGTGGTCGAGGCGTCCGACGTGCTGCGGCAGATCCTCAACCAGAAAGTTGCCCCGGAGCACGCACCGAAGAAGCTCATTGCCCAGTACGAGATCCCGTCGGACTCGCACCCGCCACCGTTCAAGCCGATGAAACACGGCTACCTGCCGCCGCCACCGTCAGGGTACGGACTGCCCGTGGGACCGATCGACTCCGTTACGCACTCGCACTCGATCACCACCTCGTTCGGTCACGCTGCGCCACCGTTCCCCAGCTCGTACGACATCTACCGCTCGATGAGCCTGAAGCACGGTCACCCGGGCCACGACACCGACTCGTCGTTTCCGAGTCCGCGCTCGAAGCCGCTCGGTGCCCCGACATCAGTGGCGTACGAGCTGTTGCCACCGAAGACGGGCACCGACGAGTTTGTGCACGAGCAGCAGCTACACGACCTGGCCAAGCACCTCGGCAACGGCATCGAGGTGCAGCGATCGCTGACGTACGAGATCGCGGACCCGGCGCTCACGAAGCACAAGCGTCGCTCGGACGAAACCAGTGACACCAACGACGACAAGGCAGCTGGTGCGGCTGCCGCTACTGCTGCGGCTACTGCTGGCAGCACCGAGACGTAGAACCCAGACCTCGACTCCGGACGAACTCCGACGATGACGACGACGACGACGACGATGAGGTCGGCCTCTGCCAGCTTTCAACTTAGTCACCCCGAGTCCTAGCATCTAGAAAGACTTTAGACCGTAAGAACCCGCAAGAACCCAGACACTGGTGACTGGTGACTAGCGATCGACCACACTCAGGTAGGCACTGCCTTCTCCTACTGTCACCTGCATACAAACATACACAGGACGCGTGACGTAACTGTCTTCCGCGGAAGCTGATTCTACTCGTAGTATTAGTATTTAGTCCCATTCGCTAACATCGCCTCCTATTACTAAGCCCTTGTCGGTTTCTGTTATGTCGAAGATTCACCTGACCTGACCGGCGTTAATGGAAACCGTTTGCGCTCGTTTCAGACTCCGACTACAGCAAAATCGTCGTAGGCTAATGCGGGATCTCCTTTCGAAGGGAACGTCCACCGTCCATCATCCATCATCCATCCCCACATCCACGCCGCCAGGGGTCGCCACAGTTGCTCAACTCATCTCCACTACTACTCGAATACTCAGAAGGCGGGCCATTGCGGGGACCAACTCAGACGTGTAGAAGCGAGGATCACGGGGGCCCAGCCAGCCCTGCTAGGGTACCTACTACGATTTCAGCGATCAGATACTGGCGTGCGCGCCCTGATAGCGCGATTTAGCCGCGTAACGATAGCAAGTAAGCTCTTCCAGAGACGGTGCCGCACCTTCGCCAGGCTTAGTGTAAGACCATTTTATATACCATGTAACGTCCAACGGTAAGAGGGGTCCATAGCCGGGCGAGTTTCTATTTATTTCAACGCGTCCCACAACGCACCCATACACACGTGTGGTGGGTCAGGGTGTGCGCGAATAAAGCGTTAGAACAAACGATGTGATTTGTTTGGTTTGGTGCTGCCAGCTACCAGCTATGCCCAGATCCGTGCCAGGATGTTTGTTCGCTAGAAGCTCTCGCAGCGGTAGCAGCATCTGGAGAAGCTTTCGCTGGCGGCCGCTATCGAAAGCTGGAGGTGGAGCTTTCCAAGTGTTCCACGGCAGGATGTGCTGTCTCGGATGGTCAAAAGGTACGCGGACAACGGACGGCGAGCTTTCGTCCTGGCGGAAGAACAGAAAAAGCAGCTAGCAGATCACGCTTACTCAGCGAAGCGTTTTGATACCGGAAGCCGGTTTCTCGAGCTCACGTACGTGAACTTACGGGAAGTTTCGTGCTGCTTTTCAGTGAAACGCTTCCGCGGGCGGAAGGAAGCGTTTCACAGCGTGTGTCACGGGAGGCGTTTCTCCGGACGAAGCTTAACCGACAACGGTCGTCTCCGGGCGTGCACATTGAGCAACCAAGGTAAGCGCAATGCAACGCCAACAGTCATAATGGCTTCCAGGACCGGACTAAACTTCAGTCCATTTGCCAACACGTGGCGATACAAAGTACCGGGCGGCTCCATAATACACAACCGTAGAGTTATTCTGTTCGGTGTTTTCTTTACTAATCCTTCTTACATTCATTCAAAATTTATTATCATGCGAGAAAAAAAAACAGTTCTTTTCACAGTAACTGCAAGGCAACGAAGAATTTATGTGTTTTATTCCTTTAACTTTTAACGTACCCTATCTTCAGCTCAATTCTTAAAACTTCCTGGTTGATTTGCTGTTCGCTTGGTGTAAACGCTTCAGGTTACCATTGGCCCGGTTACCACGCGCCTCCACCAGCAACCAGGAAGCTCCACCAATTGCAACGCGAATACCTTTGCTGTAGAGACCCTAGGTAACAGATCCTAGGTGGAGGCAAAAACCCATTCTTATTGGTGGCTTTCCACAACCTTCCGACAAATAATATTGGGGGAAGATGTGATTTTTTTCTCACTCTACATACAATGGCAAAAATAACCTTAGGTCCTCAAATTTGAATAATATGTGAAAATATGAGTACATCTTCGTTTTGAATTGCTCTTTTGAGACGTTAAATATTAGATTGAGGTTCTAAGACTAAAATTTGGGCGATAAAATGACATCAAGATGCAATGTATTAGACTGGTGCGGCCATTTGTGCCCATAGGACAATTTGAGCAGGGCGAAGATAACCTTAGTTTAAGTTCGAAGCTTGAAGTTTTCGGTTTTCACGTTAATTTCCTTTCGTTTTGCTCGGTAATAAAGCAATTAGAGTATATATTTTTAATTTTTGAACATTAATAACGTGATGTTTTACATGTTTTCATATTCAAAATGCAGAATTAAAGCGCGTTTCTCAGCGCATGGTGAAGAATTCACAAGACTTTATGCTGTTGCTCAGCTTGAAATATAGTAGAACATTCTAAATGTCCCAAGTTCGCCAGTTTATAACGTAAATTAGTTGTTAATTTGAGTATTGGTGGTAAAAATGATAGGGATATTGCTCGTATTTTCGATAAAAGCAAACCACTTTCAAATCACCTAATATATTGGCTAAAAACAAAAATCAACAGGCTTACAACTGCCTTCCGTTCATATCATTCGACGTAACCTATAGCATGTAGACAAATCTGACCTTATTTTCAACAAAATTCTGAACCTAACCATGGTCAATACAAAAAAAGAACGGTATTTTACTATCTGCATGCTTTGAAACATCGTTTATTGTAGAACATCGTTGTAGAAAAGACCACATAACAAAACGAAGATGTCGAGGATGGCCACACTGTCTGGGCGGAATGGTATGCATTGCCGATACTAAAGCTATTTTCGCCGAAGAGAAATTTAGCAGGTTCTAAATATGTTTGGCTAAAATTTTTCTCTTGTATCAGTCATCCCTAAATACACCAAAACGTTACTTATTTACTGTTTTTGATTTAAACTTATTTAATGTTTTTGATTGATTTTTGATTGAGTAAAGCACATTTTTCATCCTCATATTTCCTAAAATCTTTTGTGTTCTTGAACTAAGGTTATTTTCGCCATTCACTATGCGTAAGAAAGACTTGATTGACTGTTACCGAGTGTCTCGCCCACATTCGGCACGGGAAGATCGGAAATTAAATCGAAAACAATGGACAGGGATCAGCTACAGTCTAACTCGCCAGCCTGTTTTGCTTTCGATCGATCGATCGATCGCTCTATTAACAGGTGGATTCGCATATTTCATAAAGGAGGTAGCTCATGCTTCAGTTAGTCTATTCATTCCCAAACGTTTCCAGCGCTAACGCTCGACGTGAGCGAAATCGTTTCTTCAAATAGTATTTATGTCGAGTTCGCATAGCATTCACCAGCTAGAAAGAGGACAATATTTGACAGTACACGAAATTGGATACGATCCGTCCATGATCCACGAATCACTCGAAGCACATTTTGAACGAAAAGGCTAACGGCTTCTATAAATAAGCCTCCATTAGTTACTGTTTCCTTGGGGCGACATGTTCCAGGTCCAATTTCATGCAAAGACTCGGCACCGCAGCAGTGGGCTGCGCTGCAAACATCACCGGATCGGATACGAAAAAGGAGTCCACCGGTCGAATGACCGGCAAAGAAACAATTTCTGGATTTCTGGACCATCGGAGACCATTAATTAAAATGCGACGGATGTGATCTGACTCGAACGAGAGGGCCTATTAAGTCACCACCTGTTGCCCGGACTGACGAAGAGGGTCAGGAGATTTATCAAACCGAGATCAACGCAATGCAGTCTCGCGAATCGCAACTTCGAATCACGAATCGAATGCTCCGAATGTTAATTTGTTAATCAATGTATTTGGCTGTGGCACTACAAAGGACCTCAACTTTCGGTAATGCCGCAGAAATTTGGAAGCTTCGCGGACACTAAAAATTCAAAAGGACGTGTGTATGTAAGAGAGAGAGAGAGAGAAAGAGAGAGAGAGTGCAATCAGGTACACTGTCCACTGCAGCATCACGCTGAGTGATATGTTAATTAGCGTCGCCGAGCGTCCGCCCTTTGCCTTGTTTATCCAGCAAACAGACGAGTGTCCTTCGTGATTCCAAGGAGGAGGCACTCGTCTGGCAATCATCAGCGTCTCAACTAGTGGCAAGCACCTTGAGTACGGCAAACCGAGCCGAGCTGGGTGTTATTGGGGAACACCGTCATATTCGGCAGCCGTTCACAGAATTTGCGAACCTTTACCTGTTTAACGTTAGCTTTCATTTTCACGCAGCAGCCGCCCTCCACTTTGATCTGCCGATAGCGCGATTATCCGCCGAAGGGCTACGGATTGGGTTTGGTCTCGATTCTCGGCAGCTTGAAGCCTGCCCGAATTCCTGCCTACAACAGCAGCAGGTTTCAGCCACAGGGACGCTACCACGGTAGTAAACATCTCAGTAAGCATCCGTCCCGTTCCAGTCCCAGTGGACGAGCCTGACAAGTGGGTACACCACATCCGGGCGGGACCGTCTCCGTTTTGTTGGGCAAACAGCGTTTCCGCAGTTCGGCAACTCTCGCAACATCTTCGCCGAGTTGCGCCGAGGGTTCGTGAACTTAGACAGAGAGACCATGTTCCAGCGCTGCTATCCCTGACGCTCTCTTATGCAGTGCTAGGGGGTTGCGCATTACTTTTCTTATCTGTAGCATCAGCAGAAAGCCTGAAAGAACACCGTTCGAATCACCCAGTTCTTTAAAAGGGTTAGACCACTTCAACTTCCTGGTGCCTGAAAAAAACGTTTTGCGGAGATTATTATTTTTCTGATACCTGTTGAAGAAAATTGTCACCGCAAAATCATCGCAATCGCAAATGATGATGTAGAAGCTTGAAAAAAATGAAAAAATAGCGATTTTGTCTTTGGACAAGCAAAGAGCGTCGGAAGACTCCAAAAAGGACTATCTGATGGGACCGGAAAGGTGTGGTGTAACACAAGCTCCCCAAATTTCGTGGAGCCGTTAATTCAGATCGCTACTTCCAGCAAATGATCAATTTGAACCATGCATTGATCGAAAAACGACTAGAATGCCGTGTGTTCTGGTCACCATGGAGGCGCCAGGTGCTCTGTGGCCAGGTGCACCAGACTTGGCTCTTTCCGAATATCATTTATTTTCATCGATCGGACACATATCGGTTGAATTTCCGATATCGTTTCCCACGAGGAAGTTGAAATTGGATGACTGGATTGGTTTGCTCCAAAAAACGAATAATGCTTTCGTCTGGGAATCCACAATTTAGCGGAGAGATAGGAGGATTTGTATATCTGGCGATGGCACATACTTAAAAAAAAATAGAATTTTTCATTTCAATCTGATAAACATTTGATTTCTCAGAAATTTGATTGACATTTGATTTTCGAGCAATAACGGGAGGGTGGGGGGGATAGGACTGGTATGTGCAACAGTTCATTGCGTGTACTTTCCTCGGCACGGAGACGGGAACTCACTTCGCTCGCGCGCGCCGTGTTACCATAGCAACGTCGGGCTTTGCAGCAGTCAACAGCGACAGCACTCAGTGAGGCCCCCCCACTCATTCGGGTCGGACCAGGGTCGGGACTGGGCGGGCGGGGTGCCCAGTGACCGCACGCATCACTCGCACGACGCACCACTTTCGGCGCTCGACGCACCGCAGTGAGCAGGCGTCCGTTGCGGTAAGCCACGCTGCAGAGAGCTGCAGAAGCTCGCTGCGTTGCCGCTGAGCTCCAGCTGTCACTGTCGTGTCGTGGGCAGAGTCGCGAGAACGAGAGAGAGAGAGAGGGAGAGAGAGCGTTAAGAGATAAGTAGCCGGGAAGTGATAGAACGCAACACGTTGCCCGTCCCGGAACGCGCTTCTCAGCCCGTCAGCGACTCCGTTTGACGTAAGCGTGCCCATTTTGACAGGCAAATCCAAATCAAAACAAAACAAAACAAAACAAAACAAAAATCTGCTAGAAAAAAAAACACACACACACGGAGCAAAAGGGCAAAAGAAACGACAACAACACGAAGGAAATGCGAAGGAGCTCTCCTGCGTTGGCTGGCAGGCTTTCATCTCGCCTGCTCGTAAATTAACAAACTGCCTGCCGTCGGCCTGCGTAGCGGGGACGCAAACTAATGAGAGAGAGAGAGAGAGCGAGAGAGCGTGATGCGGAAATATTAGGTGGTATTCGTGGGTGTTTGTTGGGGTTGCTACTTGACTGCCGTGGATTCAGGATTCGCACGTACGTAACCCCACTCTAGCGATAGAGTGAGTGAGTCGAGTCGAGTGAGTGCCCGTGAGTGGCCCCTTGTCGTTCTTTCAACATCCTACCGATCTGCTTCACCTCCTGTCACCACTCCACACCGCCCCAAGCGGGGTGCTCAGGCACTTTGTTTCCAGCGGCGTGTGGTCGCGTGAGTGCCCCGCACCGTCCCCGGAGTGGCGCTGAGTGGCGACCGGGGATGAGGATGCTGTGGCGCACATGCCCAGTGAAGGTGAGTGAGCTCCCGTCCTTGTCTCGCGCCCGGCCGGCTCCGGCACCTGAGCCGATCTCTCGCGGCAGCCAGCCAGCCAGCCAGCCAGCAGAGGCTGTGGCTTCGGCTGCTCCGACTGATGGCATGCAGCAACAGCGTCGTCGGCGTCGTCGGCGTCGTCGTCGGCGGGACTATCAGCGCGCACCGGGAGCAACAAGCGTGCGTCGGTCGGTCGGTAGCTGCTGAAAAGCACTCCCAGTCGGGCCGTATCAGTTGCAGCTCGACCGCCGCCATGTTAGGATCGCTGCCCAGCAGCGGCAGCGTACTCTGTGCGAGCGCCTGTGCTGTGTGACTACCGTACCTGGGGCCGTTTCCTTGGTTTTTCCAACTTGGTTTTGTGGGGCTCCGGGAGTAGCGTCGGTGTCGGCGTCGTCGGCCATGTGCTCGCACGTGCCAGTGATTGGTTACTAGTGCTAGTGGTTACTAGCGCACTGTTGTCGGTGCCACCGCTGCTGCTGCTGCTGCTGCTACTTCTGCTGCTGTCCGGTCCCGGGGGTAAGTTGCAATGTGGGATCTGGTGTCCGGGGCTTCTGGGTGAATTCCCGCCGCAACCTCTAGTTGCTAGTAACGTCAGTTGCCTCGTCTCAGTTGCTCTGGCATACCTGGAGTCCGTCCGCCCAAACTGTCACCTACAGGAAACCCGGACCACATAGGCAATCCGGAACTCCGAGGTGGGTGCCCTAACTCCGACTGGTTTCCCCAGCTACATTACGCAGAAAGAGAGAGAGAGAGAGAGAGAGTGAGGAGGAGAGGGTAAAGGAAAAATCCCCAACAGACTGAGATCTGAACCAGAGACTAGACCTGAGGCGAACACCGGGTAAAGCAACGCCGTTACCACCGCCGAATCAATCAACCTCACTCCGGGGGGTGGATGGAGGGGAGGGCGGGGCAGGTATGTAAACGGGTCCACAAATCTACAATTAGATTGGACGATGAATCCCGACCGACCGACAGCGCTGAGCGCCAAATCGTTGTCGTCTGTCGTCGCGGCCAAGTTGCCAAATTGCCGCCCTTTTCATATCCTGGTCTGGCGTCGGGTTTACTAGGGCTAGGGCACCCTGCAGGGAGCCAGACCGGGGCTCAGACCGAGGTGCTAGACACGGCGAAGATACCGTTGGTCGGGGTGCGGAGTGGTGTCGGTGGCACACAGGTCGATCGCATTCCGGCGTTGGCTTCCAGGAGCGTCGCCCAGAAACCGACTCCACATCCACCGTTCGGCCAGTAAGCAGAAGGGGTGAATGAAGGGGTTCTACCCACAAAAGCCTGTTTTCAATAACCCCGCACCAAAACCAAGCAACAACACACCAACCGCCAACCGGAGGTCCTTGGTGAGGTTCGGGAGTCTAATGACGTTTTTGGCGCGGTGTCCCACTTCGCGTGCTGGACAAAGGTTTCAAGGTTTCCGGTCTTGCAGAACCGCACACACGAGTTCGGTCTTAAGGTCTGGTACGACCGGACATTCCAGAACATCCCAGGAAGCGTTAGGGCCCGGCATGAGTTTTTGGTCCACTAATTGTCGCTACAACAGCTAGACGCGCGCGCGATGTGATGTCAGTGTCAGTGCAGAAGGCCGGCATCCGTGGAACCGTGGTGAAGAACTGAAAGGCCCGAGAGGCACGGCCGGCAGCACGTTCTGAGTGTGCGGTGCTTCCGAGCCGTAGGTCGGTCGCACTGGCAGAGAGAGCGAGAGGGAGCGAGACGCCCGGGTAAAAATAGAACGCGAAGTAACGGAGTGGAATAAAAATGCAGGGTGCGAAATACGGCACCGGAGTGGATGAGCCCGTAGAGAGCGCTAGAGGCGAGCTAGGTCGCTACCTGGCCACACTAGTAATGTGTCATCAGACCCATCACACTCCAACCGAGCCATGGTCTACACGGCTCTGATGGCTACGTGGCACGTACGATTGTCGTTGTCGGGAGCCCGGGCATCGAAGCTCTTAATTTGTGCTCTCGAGTAGATCAATGGCCACGATAAGGCATCCCCTTATCACTAACCTCTAATGCTGATCTCGCGGCCCCTCTCGACCCTATTTGATCTTACGCTTTCCGACCGTGCCGGGGACACTGATGGGGAGCGATTAAGTCGCGAACACTGCTGCTGCTGCTACCGATTCACACTGACGTCTGGGGCGCAAAAAACAACAGCAAACCAAAACGGAATAGCAGATGACAGATGACAGCACGATGGACACGGGGCGTGGGCCGTAATAAATAAACTCGTAGCTCGTAAAACGGGCAAAAATTGGGGAAAAAAAGGCCACCACGGAAGACGGAGCCGAAATGTCCGGGAAGGCCCAAACGGGTGGCAGGGCGGCCTCAATTACACCCTCGATTACCCTTTCGGTCAGGCTTGTAATCGTACGGTACGGCACGGCGCGTTTCTTAGCGCCGATCCCCAAGGGTTTACCCACAGGTAATCCACGACGACGACGACGGCGAGGCTTGGAGCTACGTGTGGCACCCGCGCCAAAAACCGTGCCGCAGCAAGCCGACCCGGTAGACCCTGGCATCTTGGTGCTAGCTTCCCTGGGCTTCCCTGGCTTCGACTATAACTCAAACGCTGCCAACACCTTCCGAGCGGTTCCGAGTGTCGGTCTCAACAAGTGCGACCACCGGCTCCGAATTGGACGCAATCCAATTGGCTGATTCGTTATTCATGCTCGTCCTGAAACTATTATCACAGGGATCTCCGTGTCTCTCTCTGTGTGTGCGGATAAGCATCATAAGACACGCGGTTGCGGTGCTTCGGCACTTTGGCACTGCAGTGCGAATCGACCCCCGGGTCGATCGCAATTTGGAAACAATTTCAAACTGCAGCGCAAGTGCTTCACGGCCCCGGGGTGTGGGCGTATGAAGCAGACACATCAGATTAGGCCCATTGTTTCGAGCCATGGCCTGCGGCCAACAGCAACACACGCCCCAACCCTGTGGGGTCTTGGAAACGTTGCCGACGACGTCGCCCGGACGACGTCCAGACTTCCAGGGGACAGAGGCGGCGGATTAACTGGAGCCATCGGTGGCGAGCTCCGGTGAGTTTGCTTCTTGGCTGACACTGAACTCCTGATCAAAGATGTGCGGAGTGCGGAGTGGCAAGGGCGATAGCAGGGCGATCATCTGCAGATTGGTCTGGTCCGGCAGCTTGTGGTGAAATTAATTACTAAACCGAGCGACGAGACAGGGGACAGTGTGTGCGTAGGGTATGCTGGAGAGCAAAAGAGAGAGAGATAGAGAACGGAGAGAGGCCTATTTATAGCGACCTCTGTGAAGTGGTGACCTCGGATGGCCTCTATTGAGGAAGTCATCCGAAATCGAGTAGCTGGCTGGTGTGGCTTGAGGCACGCACGGTACGTGCAGATCAGTAGCTGCTGGTCTTCCCAACCGAACTGGGGTCCCGCTTGCTAAAAGCAATCGCTTTCGCGACAGTAATTAATTCATGATAGAGCTGCGATCGAACTCGACCCTCTATGGACCTTCAAAACTCCTGAATGGAGATCACGGAGTTTCTTACCTTTCTGTAGCGGATGAAGAGCTTAGGCGCGATTATATTACTCCGGGGTTGCCAAACTTGCTGGGTGAGAGTTTTCAAACAGCAGTAGAAGCTTTTCTAAGACAAATTGCTTGTGGCCTCTTCAGTCTCTTCACCATATGCATTTACATTGCTGGCCAATAAAATAGGTAAATCTGTGAATAAGGCGAAATATAATTAATTTACACGGCTTATACTTTTACTAATACAAAAAGTCAATATTTTATATTAAAATTAGGCAGTACCCCGTGTCTCCGCCGTTGTTTTGAAGCACTTCATGCATTTTCCTTGGCAGCGAATCGACCAATTCCTGACAAGTTTTTGCTGGAATGGAACACCATCTCGCTGCACTTTTTCAACAATTTCAACACTTTGTTTTCATAAGATTCAACGTATGCTTGGGATCGTTTTCCAATCAGCCATCAGATTAGCTTCTTGCAACCGCCTATGGACAGGTTTTGGGCTAATTAATGTTATTTATTGCTGAGCAAATCGTTTAGGACGAAGGGATCCGCTTTGGCCAAAAGTGATATGCGATAATCTGTCGTTGGCTTGGGTTTCCTTGGTTTACCTCGCGTTTCCTTGTTTTCTCCACAACAAAGCATTTCTCAACAAAATTTACGGATCTTCCTAGTACTTTGTGCGATGCTTTCGTAGAACGTGTTTGTAGATCGTTTTGTCTTTTGACTCAAAATGAGCCTCAGTAGCAGCGATCACCTCCTCATTCGAGCCAAATCTTTTTCCCTGGAGCATCTTTTTGAGATCCACAAAGAGCCTGTAGTCGCTGGGGGCCAGATCCGGTGAGTACGGAGGATGAGGAAGCAGTAGGAAGCCTAATTCGTTGAATTTGGTCATCGGTTTGACTTGATTAGTTGTTGCTTTTGTTCCATTTTGAGTAAACGCGGAACCCCTTAAAAAAACATTTTTCGTAGCCAATTTTTGGTGCAAAATAGTAAATGCACTACCAGTTGATCTTAGCTATCTCGTGCACTTTCATTTTGCGGTCGCCCATCACGATTTTCAATACTTGCTTGGTGTTTTCGGGAGTTACTGCCTGATTTGGTCGACCCCCGAACGTTCCGCATCATTTGTATCAGCACGTCCTTTTTTCAAGTTGATGAATTTTTTGATTTTTTACATTTTGTTTGATACATTTTTTCACTTTAACTACTATAGCTTTCTTGGTTATGTTTCGAGTTACATCAAATTTTGACACATCTTATCTGAAGGTTGGTACTTCTGAACCTTGCTATATAAATGGCATTATTAGCGCCATCTCAACGCTAGTCGCGGGACTTTTTGAACGATGTGTTATTCTTCCGAATCTTTCTTTGCTCAGGGTTTCAATGAGTGCTTCTGCCGATTCTGGATGTTCTGGACCTGGAAGCAACGATATTTTTTAGATTCACAATTGAAAATTGATTGCAGCAAGATCAAAGAAATTTATTCCTTTTAAGAAGTTCGGTGAAAATTGCAGCGTACACAACGAATTACCTCCTTGTTGAACAGGCCAAACCAGACTACTGCCAAAATTAGCGGTAATACACCTATCACTGTTGACATAAATATCACCAACATACAAAAAGAAAAGGTTTAGTAGTGGTTTGAGTACAGTTCAAATTGTACCTGCTTTACACATTACCAGCATTTTATTGGCCAGCAGTGTGCGATCGCCCGTTCGCGCGCTCGGTAATTCCGTTTTTGTTCTCGCCCAGGGCTCCGACCGGAGCGTGTATGTGTGCGTACTGCAGATGGGAAGTTGGCCACGCGCGCTCCGACAGCACCGTCGAGTGCATCGACAGCGAAGAGCACGTTCCCCGTTTCTTTGGTCCGTCGCACTCCGTCAGGAATTATTCACCACACAACAAGTGATTGCTAATATTTTATTTATCGACCATCTCCGCACGCCGTTAATCCGCGCGCCGCTTGTCAAACCGTGTTGATGTTGCGGTCGGTACGTGCATTTATTCTGCTGGCCGGCCAATGCAAAATAAGTAAACAACCAGCCAGCCAGCCAGCAGCAACACCCGATCAATCACCAATCAGGAGGCGGCCGAGGCGAAATAAAAGCGAAACAACCGGACGGAGGAAAAGCCTTTCGCGGACACGCTTCGATGGCTTATCGGAAAGCGAGAACACTCTCGCTACGGCGGCGGCTCTCCAGCCACTCTCGCATCTGTCATTCGGACGCACAAACACCCACGCACACGCAGAGCGCGGGAAAGGGGCTACGGCTGCTGTGTGGTGTGAAGAGCGGAGTGGTGCTCGTGCTATCCGGGGTTTAATTAAAATGCTGCCTGCCGTCCGGAGTGAGCGAGAGGCACCAGAGGTGAGTGAGGAGAAGCAACAAATGGCCCAGCGGCAGCAGCCAGCGTCCCGGGCGTTTGTGTTGTCTGACGTTTATCGACGGGGTGCTATTGAAGGGCTGTCCGCTATCGAAAAACTGTTGCTCCATCACAACCACCGGCCGCCGAAATGCGGTGTATCGGGGGTGTTGAAATGCCCCCCCTTCTATCTCTCGCTCGCTCGCACTTTCTTCGCGTTCTTCCGGGACGCCAGTTTTTTTTTTGCTTCCTTCGGCACTAGGCTAAGACGGCTGTGTCTCGGTGGTGTCCGGCTTCCGAGTTAGCTTAGCTGCTTAAACTTACTCCACGCCGACACCGATCGTTTTAGTAGTTCGTGTCCCAGTCCAAGCCCGCCAAAACACTCTGACAGGAGGTTGACATCGGAGTGACAGGTACCGTTCGGGGATTAGTGAACAATGCAGCTGCACCGCCGAAAACGAAATCGAATTTAGCCAGATTGTTCGAGGGGTGTGCCTGCTCTAGGCCTGCTTTTTTTTTTCGCACCCTCTTCGAATGCTACTGCCGCACATAATTATGCTCTCTCTCTGTCTCTCTCGCTCCCTCCCCACCCTCCCTTTCTCGCCACCTTCTCGGCGGTGTCTCGGTCGTCGCGGTTCGGTGCCGGAGCTCGCCAACGAACGTCGTTTCGAGCACGAACTCGTATCAATTTCATTTCGGTGGTTGCCATTGCTGCCGCCGCCGGGATGGCATAGATCATCATCCGGGCACGGGGACCGACCCCAGTGGCCCGCCCGGGGGTTCGTTATTAGTTTATAAATAATTTTCGCGCTCGGGTCCTCGGTCCGGCTACGGCTAGGTTGTGGTCCTCTGGCGCGCATGCGAAAGTGGCGTCCGCATCGGCTGGTCGGCTGGTTAGGTTATCAATAACCCATAGAGTTGTCCATGTGTCCTCAGCTCGGCCCACGACCGCGTCGGGGTCCGCGGTCGTTGAGTCGCTGATGTCAGCTGATGTCACTCTCGTTCGCTCTGGATCGCGGATCTGGCCACGAAGTCACTGGCCACACAATACCTATGGCGGATGGCGGAAGTCTGGCTTCACCCAGGTGACGAAATGTCCTTTCCATCAAGATTTGCAGGAACGTTGCAGTAGACAATTCTAGGCAGATCGAGACTCCTAGGATATATGGGGAACTGTTGCGAACTGGGCTGAGGAGTGGCGCCCTCTAGTTGCGGAACTAATCGAACGGTTTGCTGGTCCGCTGTCTCTTTGCTCACAGGTTTCCAACCGGGGACCGAACGATGAAGGACTGCTGCAATCAACGCGCAATGGGCCCCCTTTAGTGACTGGTGAAGGGGTCAAGCACAATCAACCATCAGCACCGACCGCGACACCCAGTGACGGTCGGCCAAACGCGCGGGTAATGTATCGGATGGCCTCGCGAAGAATTGGGCTAGGCTAGGCTAGGTGGGAAGCATTGGGCGCCAGTCGCTGCCAATTCTTCCTGAGTCGACGGACGAATGGACGAATGAACTTGTTGAAACCCGGCCAAGTCACGGGCCAAAGGATTGTCGCGGCGATCGGATAGCACGCCTGGCCGATCCAGCCGTTGCTTTGCCGAACTCCAGGATGGATAGGAGCGCAGCTACACCACTAAGTATCGCCTTCCGTTTCTGTTCTCCGCCTACAGCCATGGCGAGCGTTTACGACGCGCAGCTACGGAACGGAAGAACCACAGCGCGGCAGTAGAAGAAGAATCGAAGATTAATCCAATCCAAGTGTGTCCAATAATAGTCCATCGCGTTCACCGTTAGTGTTAAGTGTTTTAGAGTAGGTAGCGTAGCGCCGGTGTGCCGGTGGATGATGTCAGATTCGGCGGCTCGGTGCCGATCGGTTCAGTCCCGCGGTCCCGCGGATCAGCTCTCCGCTTCTAGACTTCTAGAGTGTGACGTGCGTGCGTGTCGTGCGTCTTCCTCCCCGTTTTTCCAGCCCGACAACTGCCCAGGCCTTCCCAGTTTCCGACGTCATAGCGGCCACGCAACGCGACAAGGATGCGACGCGCGATAGATGCTCGCTAGGATAGTGCGTAGTGAGGTCGTGCCGTCAGAGAGGTAGAGCGGGAAAGGTGGCCGAAAAGTGAAACGAAGTGAAAAGGGGCAGTGTCCGTGTTTGTGGGTGTGCGTGCGTGCGTGCGGACCACAGGTAGGAGCGTTGTGGAAGTTGTGGAAATTGAATCAAAGGCGCGGAACGAGGGCGCGCCCGCGCGACATTAGAGCGAACCAGGGGAACCGGGTCCCGGCGGGGCGGTCGGGAAAGCCGCCAACATGACGATGTGGCAGAGCGGGGGTATGGGGCACGGGACCCAGAACAACCCGTGGATGAAGCTGATGGGTATCGTGCAGAAGGAGCGTCGCCATGACAACACGCAGAGCCAGAGCGGTTCCAACGACCGAGCGCTCAACATGTAAGTACCACATCGTTTGCCAACCCATACCCATACCTCGTATCCCAACAGGTTCTATTGAATGTCTGGGCGCCAGGATGAATATTTTGAGAACGTCCGCCCAATATCTTATGTCTGATGTACGATGCCTAGGGTATATACGAGGGTCTAGAGTCCATATAGGGTGTTTAGATTCCGAAGATCCAAGTTGTCCAAGCATCGCAATTTCGTTGAAGAACCAATCTACAAGGTGCGTTTCACGGAAAACAGGACTTTTTCAATCGGGACATTTCGGGCAGCGCTATCTCTTGGTGAGAATGTGTGTTGGTAAGCACATCCTTTCCCAACTTCCAGTAAAAATTTGATGACATTTCATCCATTGGAAGTCGAGTTATTGCGTTTTAAGTGACAGTATGTTTGTGTCATCGGTACAAAAATGAGCATCGAATAAAGAGCCAATATTAAGTGTTGCTTTAAACTTGGTAAAACTTTTACCGAAACGTTTCAATTGATGAACCAAGTGTATGGTGCTGATTGTTTATCCCGTAGCAGAGTGCATGCCTGGTTTAACCGATTCAAAAACGGTCGGCAGGACCTAAATGACGACGATCATCCAGGCCCGGAATTTACCGTGATCACGCCAGAATCCATCGAAATTGTGCGTGACTTTGTCAAATATCAACCAAAATCTTCACTTTCACTTACTCTCATTTATGGAAATGGAATTGGGCATCTCCAAACCATCAATTTATCGCATTTTGACGGAAACACTGGGCTTCCGGAAGGTGTGTGCAAGGTTTGTTCCGCACAAGTTGACTGACGACCAAAAATTGCTCCGAATTCTTTTGACTCTTTTTGACGAATTTTTGACTAAAAATCACATTTTAAATATCAATCACTCCCCGTATTCGCCGGATTTGGTACCTTGCGACCTCTTCTACCTTCTACCTCTTCAGAAAAATGCATTTGCCCATGAAAGGCCAGCGATAAACGGACGTAAATGCCATCCAAAAGGCGTGTACCGACATCCTCAAAGCGATCCCTCTGAAGGACATAAAACACTCATTTGAAATGCTTTTAGACCGCGCAAAAAAGTGTATTGCATCCGAGGGAGATTATTTTGAATAAATAAAAAAGTTTTAGCCCAAAAACATTTGTTTTTAACTTCATTTTTAAAAAGTCCTGTTTTCCGTGAAACGCACCTTGTATAATCATTTTTTCAGTTCCTTCTCCATTTTCGAAGCAAAAATGGACCAAAAACGGCATCAAAGCCGATCACTGGGTTACGGGGTGTGCATTGGCTTCTCTTGCACGACGTGCGACGGTTTTCTTAAATACAACAATGCTGTCTACTAATTCTGGATAATGAAAATAAGTTTTTAGTATAAGGCTGGGGAAGAAGTAATCCATTATTTTCTCGCTAGACGACTTTAGTGATCGATATCTCGTAAAGTATCCACCGTACAGTTTAGGCTCGCTTTAAGGCTGATACTTTACACTTAAAAAGATGGTTGTATTTTTTATTATTGGTTACATTCGTTTGTGGGTTACAGGGGATAAAAAAATGGAAGTCATGAAAAAGAAAATTGGGTACATTTTACTGCTTTTCTTTGAAAAAGGCCAAACTACAAGCTAGGCCACTCAATTTTCGCATGTTGTTTATGGTGCCAATACTCTAACGAATCGAAAATGTCGATAAAATCACAGAAATAATCAAAGTGGATCGGCATGTTAGTAATCTGAGCATCGGCCAGAACCTAAAGATCAATCATCGAACAGGTTAAAGCATTCACAAAGAAGCTCGATGTTTCGGTGCCACACAAATTTACACCAAAAAAACATAATGGCTCGAATTTCCATCTCCGCAGTTTTGGGCAAACGGAATGAAATCGAATCTTAAACCGAATCGAATTTCTTAAACCCATGGGTACTGGGAATAAGAAATGAGTCACTTACAACAAAATTGTGTGAAACCGGTCTAATGGCTAGGAAGGTTCTACTGGGACTCGAAAGGAATCGTTTATTATGAGTTGCATCCGTGTAGACCAAAACACAAAATTCAGATCTCTGCTGTCAATTACTGCACCGTTTTGTGTTCCACCAGGACAACAAAATGTTACACACGTCTTTAGTGACTCGTCAGAAAGTCCAGCAGCTTGGTAGGGAAGTTTTAATGCATCTACCGTTTAGTCCGGACCTTGCACTAAGCGATTGACACCTTTTACGTGCATTACAAAATTTCCCGCGTGATGAAGAGTTGAGATGAAAAAAGGATTGTAAAAATAGATTGCTAGAGTTTTTCGCCAATAACGACCAATAACTCTACAAAGGATCAAAACGATACATATTTTACGTAAATCTTACCATTAGAAATATCTTTAAAAAAAGTTTGGAAATTCACGCAAAAACGTCCATGACTTTTTTCCCCACCTAACATTTCCCAATAAATGTTTACAATTTCCAAAATGAAGTTTGACGTTTTAAAAGTCAAGCAATCGGTAGCTCAAAATCCAAACACACTGGCTGGATCACCCTAAACTACTCCAATACAGTGCGACTGGTACCGTACAAAACTAAACCCTAGGACCTCTCTTAAGACCCGATTGCAGCGTTTGGTCCACTCGTTGTCTCTCGGTGCACTGACTCGGTGTGATCGAGTTTCCAAAAGCTATGTCCCTCGCGCCTGTCGTTCCCCGCCTCGCGTTCTCCTGTAGCCCAGAGAAGGGGCCAGAACAGAACGGCGA
Organism: Anopheles bellator; assembly: GCF_943735745.2. NCBI lineage: Eukaryota > Metazoa > Arthropoda > Insecta > Diptera > Culicidae > Anopheles > Anopheles bellator. Next base: position 4,080,468 of record NC_071287.1, read on the forward strand.
AGCGTGAGCTTGCCCGTCGTGTTGAGCTTCACAGCTTTCGCTCGAACGAGTTGCGTCCGGCGGTGTCGAGCAGAGCCGGGCATCGAGTCGAGCTCGAACGTTTGGTCGGTCGCCTCGAGCTTTTACGTTGCGGTCCCTAACACTCCCTAACAGATGGCGCCCGTCGTACCGAACGGGACGCCCCGGACCGTATCCGACGTTCGGGTCCGGCAGCCGGAGCGGTGCGAAGGTCCAGACGGTCGCCAGGACTAGTTCCAGCCCCACAGCCTAACACCAACCTTTCTGATTCTGCCGGTTTGTGCCGGTCTCTGTTAATCCGAGCCAGTGTTCTGAATGCTTTGATTTCGTTTATCATATTTACTGCCCTGTTACTGTCCACTGGCGATAACGGGGGAAAGAGAGAGAGAGAGAGCGAGAGGTATATATATAGAGAGAGAGAGTTTGATGCAGTCCTCGCTCGGAAGCGGCAGCGCGGCCTGACGTTTGGAAGCTGTGCCCGTATTCCAAGAAGCGATGCATTTGCGGCTGACTTGCGGTCCCAAAAGGAGGTCCTCTGTGAGAGCGTGTGTCTTGTTGGTTGCGGTAACTTTCAGCATTTGCAGCAGACGAGCGCCGGTCGCTCTGGCTGCCAAACAAAGGTTTCGTCCTCGCAAAGCCGAAGCCGAAGCCCGAAAGAAAAAGTGAAAAAGAAAAGCAGGAAGCAGCAGCGCCCAGTAACTTGTGGCCCGAAAGCAAAGTCCCATACTCAGATCCCAACGAGAGGCTGATCTCGACTCTGGCAAGGTGACAGAGAGAGAGAGAGAGAAAGAGAAAGGAAGAAAGGAGCCGGAGAGAGAAAGAGAGAGATTTGGAATGAGTACAACGTGGGACCAGAGAAAAAGAGAGAAAAGTAGAGAGAAAGCGAAAGCCATTAGCTTTGAGAACAGTGAAACGGTCTGCAGGAGCGACCAGGAAAGAAGGACCGCAAGGGAAAGCGAGAGAGAGAGAGAGGGGGGGGGGGGGGGAAAGAGAGAAAGGAACAGCAGATGGTGCAGCCGGTACTCACCGCCACCCAAAAACCACAATAGAGGATGACAAAACCAAGGAGACGACGACGAAGACGAAAACCGAAAAGGACGAAACAACCAAATCACCAATAAAGCCGAGCCTGACACGGAAAGCGAACGAAGGGCACCGGCGGGTCGCTACATTCCTCCCCCCGTCCCCCCCACGTCCGGCCGCCCGCTCACAGTTTGGCTGGGTGCCTGGGTGTCGCGCATTGCGCATTGCGCCATACAACATGCGTTTTCCGGTCCTCGGGCTCCTCTTCGGGCCTCTGGAATCCTGCACGCGGAAGCGAAGCAGCAGCAGAACCACTCCACAGTAGCACTGGTGGCTGCACTGACCAATCGGCGGACTGCTGACAGATGGTATGCACTCCTGGACCCAGCCATCGGAAGTAATGGCCCAATGCTCAACAAAGTGGCAGCCGACCAAAAGCCGCAACAAATTGTGCCCTCAAGTGTTACTGGGCAGGCCCAAGTCCTGTGCCGGGTTTAAGTCCTGCAAGTGATTGACTCGTGTCAGACTTGAATCCAGCACCAGGATTTAATTCCAGCCGCAGCAGCAGCAGCAGCAGCTTGCCGATAATTACCGAACCACATCGACCATCGGCGTCGTCAACTGGCAGAACTACGGCCTCGAGGGTGCACGGCCCATAAAAGGTCAATAAAACTGCTTGTTACTGCACGGTCCATTGGATGCTGGGGCCCCGTGTGGACGGACTGCAGAACGGACCGGGACAGGGGAGTTTACGACCGTGTTCCATTCGAGTATTATGGGTGTTTATGCACCGCTCGGCGGTGTCGTTGGTTTTATGGGCCACATTCAATGAGCGCTGGGAGTGGGCCGACCGTACACCACCTGGTGGACGTCCCGGTGGTCCATCCGGAGATACGAACACATAATTTATTTGCCTTTATTCGAACCGCGTGCCGCGTGTGCCGTGCTGAGAGCGTAATTATAGCTCTTCGATTGTGAACGGGCGAAAAGCGATTTAAAACCCACACACCCCTCGGACTGCACACACGTGGCGCTGGGCGCTGGGTTGGGCCACCCTCTGGACCACCGCCGTTGAGGGCCTGGTGGCCGCTGACTCGACTCGACGGCTGATTAATTATTTTCGTTCGGACCTAACGACGACGACGACGACGACGAGCGACTGAAGGTATACGGTAAGGTACTAGGCATGGTACTGCGGGACGTGTCGTGGTTGAGCAACCCGGTTTTGGGGTGCGAGCCTGGTCCTGGCTCGGCACTTTCGATTTGACGTTTGTCAACGCGCCCTAATTAGAATTTATGGGTCCACTTCATTCGGCCCTAAGGCCCTAAGTCTTGTTGACAAACAAAGGGCAGGGCGCGCGCCAAGTCCTCCCGGCTGTGCCCTTGGGCTTCTTGGGGAGCGTACCAGAGAGCGGTTTTGTTTTGACGGATTTATAGCCGCTAATCCTCCACTCCACGTCCCAGGAACTCATCGCTCAATCCACCAACGATCAACAAAGTCGATTCCCAGAATCACTCCGGTCCAGTCCGGCGTCGTAATGGAAGAATTATTGACGCTGGCTGGCGATGAGTTTGATTGCCGGCACGCTAACACGCTCCGCCAGGTACACCGTTACAGAAAGCAACAGCAGATTAACATTGTATCCGGTGCCGGGTGGCCGGGTCGGGAAGAAGAAGAATTGACCGAACGCACAACACGATGCCGGACCTGCCAATAGTAAGCCGACGGCAACCGGCAAAACAAACGCTTCCCAAGAACGATATTTCAAACTAATGGAAACAAGTTTCAGAAACACCCGAAGGCACACGTTTGTGGGGCCGCTTGTTTGATCTGTGTAGGCCAATTATTCTTTCATTATAGTTTTCGCCCTTGTGCCGTCGGCATGTGTTTTTTTTTCTGGTACGCTACATCTGTATGTAACAAGTTGATGTTTGGCCGCCAGAGACCACCGAAAATGCTCGGCGTTCGCTTTGACGCGCTGGCGTTCGCCGGCGTCCCACTCGGCTCCACGTCCGCACATCTGCAGAGCAACCGGTCGAGATCTAAAATAAACTTTCAATGAGTGGTTCCGCATATATGTTGGCCTTTTCTTTGCGGCCCGCCGCCGGGCAGCACTGGGCAACGGATGGCGGGATTGACAGACCACGGCGTGGCCACAACAACGGCGATGAGGAAGAGTTTTATACACCCCTGGGGAAGGAGGGAAGGGCGCCAAAGCGTTGACACGCCATGCCGTGACAATCCTGGCCTGGCGAGGCTGGAGAAGAACTCCTCAAGTGCCCCTCGAGATCACACGGGCAATTACTCCTGTTCCCCATTCCACTGCCAACGACGTGGCGGAGGCGCTGGCTAGCAGCCAACAGGTCATTCTGTGACCGGCCGGAAGAATCAATTTCGCTCACACATCTCCTTGCCGAGGCGGCTCGAAACGGGGGGAGGTTATACAGAACCGTAACAATACTCGAAGCACCGCACCGCTATTGGCCGAGTGAGACTTGCCAAGTTATATGCTTCGAATAAGAAAATAACAAAAAAGGATGCCAAACTCAACTCATACAGTTTTGCATCCAAACTGCGCACCTAACAATTCGCGTAACGAAATAACACCAACTAACCTGCTTAAGCATCCTGTTAAAAAGCCGCACAGGATGTTAGGTTAGGTGGGTGCAATCGGGTGCAGTTCGTTGGGTCGTCAAAGCGTGTCCGGGCGTCATGGCGCTCCGTGTCTATTTTTTTGGGCTAGGGCTTACTACAGTGGATAGCGAAATCAACTTTAGTTCAAGAACACAAAAGATTTTAGGAAACATGAGGATGAAAAATGTGCTTTAGTCAATCAAAAATCTATCAAAAACATTAAATAAGATGTGAATATGATTGATGTGATTGATACAACAGAAAAAAATTTAGCCAATCATATTTAGAACAAGCTAAGTTTTTCTTCGGCAAAAACAACCTTGGTATCCGCAATGCATACCATTCCGTCCAGACAGACAGATTTTGGTTCAGATTTTTTTGATTAATTTTGATTTTGATTAATCTGTTAAATTGAGTGGGATCTTTCGCATACTCCAAGGTTCATACTCCACATGTTAACAGTGGTTGGTTAGTCTGGAAAAAGATGTTAATAACCTAAAACCATGATATTATCATCCACAAGATACTGCATGACTACTTCTGGCTTGTGGATTGCCGCACTATCCTGTGGTGTGGAGAAATCTTCACCAATAATACTTCTTCCTTCACGAATGTGTTTGGACAGTAGATGCGACAAATGACAAAAACAAAAATGGCCTACTTGGTCTGCTAATAAAAATCGAGAACATAAGTTAAGCACGAGACCGTGTAGAGTATCTTTTAAAAAAGGGTTGTATTCTTTATTCAACACTTGGCCTAACAAAAAACAAAAACAAAAATGGCCTACTGGGTTTGGTAATAAATCTCGTGAACATAGGCAATATATCAAATCATACGAACACTTCAAATATATAGAACCAAATTTAAATCGGTTGTAACGAACAGCACTAGATGGCTCAAATTTGGACAGTAGATGGGACAATTTATTTATTTTAGTCTTAGAATTTTAGTCAATCTAATATTCAACGTCTCAAAAGAGCCATTCCAAACGAAGATGTGCTCATATTTTTACATGCTATTAAAATGTTCAGGAGCTAAAGTTAATTTCACCATCCACTGTACTTTCGCCAAACGCACCGAACCCTGTGAACCACACAATGTGAGACTCGTTGAGGCTTGGAGTGTTTGGATCAGTGCTTGGTTGTCGATCGCTGATCAGATCGCGGATCTGCAATCTAACTAAGCATTCCATTAGCATTGTGCTACGTTATGCTTGCTTGATTTTTTGTAATTTTTTTGTGGATGACGTCCACTTCCGGTTTCGGTAATGGTATCGCGCAGGGTAATATTCCAGAAGAAGATAAAATGAATACACGGCGCTCGGGCACTCTAAGTAATGGCGATCCGCGCTATGGATCGTGGGCCCCAACCGTGCGAAAATCGCTTTCGCGAAAAGCGATGTCCGGTCGGGTGTTTTTAATAGGTGCGAACATTAAAATTGAAACAAAAAAACGCGGAGAAAAACACCGCACCGCGAAGGGGACGATTGAAAAACGCGAAACGCTACCGGTGACATAAAGGCGACGGCGCCGTTCGCACGTTCGGACGACGCAAGTCAACCTGCGACTGGGTTGTTCCATAAGTTTTGCACTTCTATAACAGAGGACAAGGCTGCCTAATAGCCTAAACTTATGTTGTCTATGTTCATGTTTGCCTGTCAATTCATTCGTTTCGTTTAAAAGCCGTTTTGGTATCGACGTGTCACAGTATCACAGCAGAAAAAATCAAGCATCGTACACTGATTGAATTCGTATTTGTGGAAAGAAGGAAATTAATGAACGAATGATGAAAGTATGTATGGACTCTTCGCCTTCAAACGTGATCGTGGCAAGCTTTGAAGACGATCGACACGTCAAGGACGTCCAAAACAGCAACAACACCTGAAATCGTAGATAAAATACAGTACATCCCGTATTGAAAAATCGTAGAGTAGAGGCTAAAAGAGACCCCAAAAAACAGGCATACGAGGAAAGCGTTCCGCATCCATAACTGCTGCTCAAACCATGGCTGTGCCGGGGAAGCGCCCTTTTCACCCCTTCCATCGATTCTCACTTCAGGGAGTTGGAGGGTGCCAAATGGAATTCAGCCAAATGGAATCTGTACTGCAGACTGCACTGAAAAATAAAGTGTATTGAAAAACAATAAATTTGTCCGTTTTCCGTATCGAATCGCAAAACTAACTGAACCGCCCCTGTTACTGCTACTGCAGCGGACACGGCCGCACTATGGGGAAAAGGCGGTCATAAGTCAACTTCAAAAACTGAGAGTTTAGTCAAATTAGCATAAAAAAGATAATTTATCTATGACAAATCCAAATTTTCAGCCTTCCATGTTGCGCAAATTCCGAGAATTCCTCTGTCAAAGTCGAAAGAGTGATAAAAATGGCAATTTAAAACCAACTTTTATCAGCTTCTTTAACACGCGATCATTAGCACAGTTCTGCAACGGTAAGGTAACTATATTATACATCGTTCGAAACGTAATGAATCCTTCTTTCATATGAAATAACCAAACGTTTACGTTTTGCATTGCTGGTGTATTTTTTATCGGGCATTAGTATAGAAAACTACGAAAAAATACAGTTTTTCAACTTTGGTAATGCAGCAAATTTTTCGGCATTACAGACATTACAATCAAGTTTCAGGCTATTTCAAACTATTTCCAGTTTGTTTTGCCTGCAGTTACTTGCGGATTCATCCGCTAAGCTTATTTTAAGAAAACACCTCCTGCTGCAGATGGAGGCGCCTGGTCTTTTGTAGTCTATGAAATGGACATACAAAAAAAATTGGCCTTATGTCTTTTCTATTCTTGAGATAAACTAAGTGTTATCAGTGATCACGGATCAATCAAGTATGCGTTGCCCTATTTGAAGTGCAACGTCTAACCATATGAGTGATGTTAATAAACTTAAAAATAGTTTTAGCCCGCAACCTTCTGCTATGTTGTACGGTATTTCACCTCTTCATTGTTAGTTGAGGTTTGTGTTGTGTTTGTTAAGCATTAAACATAAAATATTCTTTTAGAAACTAATCAGGTATCAGAAACGAGCACTTTTGGTCGAATATTCTCAGATCCTGAGCGTGCGAGTACTATTCCTAATTAAAGATTTAACAGACAGGCTTAGATATATCTTAATACCCATCTTACCCATTAATAATAATACTGTCAGAAAGTGGTTAATGCCGCAAAATTAGACACAAATTGTAGAGACATACAAAAAAACGTGCGTTAAAAATATTTAAAAAACGTTTATTCGGGCAATACATAGCAGTGACCCTAAAATTAGTTCTTTTCATTGGGTTATAGGCAGCGAAAAAACATAAACTTAGTTTTCCTGCTGTAGTTAAAGATTTTTTTATCATGGAGAAAAACATTAATGACGATATTACGATTGATCATGTATCAATCATGTATCCTGTAACCAAGTAGATAATATCGATTTAAGGTTGGATGAAGACATAGACTAATAGGTATTCTGTCAAACGTTTCAATAATAGTTCAGGGGTTGCATACTTTGGATGGTACTAATTACTTATTCCTAAATTCCCACAAACGGAGTGGGTAAAGCTCCTTGAACATTTCATATCTTTTTTAAACTCATAAGGCATTCGATTTGTAGCAGAAAATCGACATTTGCTTTTACGATAATGCTTTAAATTGTTTTGCTGTAATGCAGATTGCATACTTAAGGCGTTTAAAAACCTTAAAGAAACGGTTTAAATAAGCCTTTTTAATACTTTTTTAAACGTTGAAAACAGTCCATAGATTCTTCCTAAACACCAAAATGTCCGTCTTTCCCATACAAACTCCTCACTGTGGGCCTGTGCCCCTTCCCCTCCCACGCTCCGTGTCCTCTAATCCACTCCGACCGTCCGGTCCGGTCCGGTCCGGGTATGATTAATAACGCCACCGAAACCGATCCACCCGGGGCCCCGGGGACGCGCGCGTTGACGCGATCGTAAAAACCCACGGAAGGCAAACACCGAGCACCAGAGCACCACCACCACCACCACCAGCAGCACCGCGTATGTGTGCGGGGGCTGCACTGGCACTTTGGCCGGCCCGTATCTTTAATGGCTTTTTACATTTATTTATACAATTGCTGTCGCACGCGCGGCCCGCCGATGCCCCTGGTGCCTGGTGAATCAGCAGACTGAATTCGTTGATCGTGGGTTTTTATTGCGGTGGATGGAGCAACAAACGCTTGGCCACTTGGCTGCGTGACAGATGTTGGTTTTCGCGGAAAGTGTGATTAAACTATCCCCGCGCCGAACCCCCGCGCCGATCGAAGGCTACTTTCTACGCTCTACGTTCGAGTTGTTTGGGAACGCGGTTTGATGTTTGACACCATCTGGATCGATCGCCCGTTGTGTTTACGCTCGCTGCATCCGTGTGTGCGTGCCATCGGTTGACTGTATGGCGGTTGGCTGCCTACCGATCGAACGGGAATCAAGATGGAGCCCGATCAGACTGAAGCCACGGCTTCAGCAGGTACCATTTATCGACGCAGCGATCCCACGCAGTCACTACTACAACGAAAGGGGGCCCCTGATAAGCCGATGCACGTCTACGCTGCCGTCGCTAGGCACGCGGTCGGTGTTTTGAAACAGTTTTGACGCGCTCGCTGCTGCTGCTGTCACCGTCGTCAGTACGGGCACTCGAGCTCGAGACACGACCACAGCGACGACAGCGACGATGACGACAACGGTCTAGCCGTCGTCGTCGTGAAGGTAGTGCTAGAAGAACCGCTTCTGCCGCTGCCGCATAGTGCCCAACCTTGACACTGATGCAACACCCGGGCGGAGGGGTCTGCGCGCGGCATGACCCTATTCTGCCGATAGTCCCGGCAGGCCGAGCATAGGCAGATGAGCCCATCTGCCCGTCTGACAGCCGGCCCGGCCAGCAATCAAACGCACCACTTTCGCGGTCACACAAAGCGCCCTCGCCTCGCTAGTAAGTAATATTTTTACCATCCCAATACACTGTGTGTGTCTAATTTTAGTTCGAGAGAGAGAGAAAGAGAGAAACTCGGATTCGGACTCGGAGGTCGGACTCGGACGTCTCTCGCCGATCCGGACTTGCGGGCGTTCAAACGGAGGAACGCTGGCATCCCCCGTTGAAGAGATGAGCGCCCGTTGACTAAGGTCTGGGATGATTGAAACGGTTCGCGCCACCTCCAGTGTGCCGAAACGCTAGTCCGCACTGCTGACGCGCACAGGTCGGTGGTCGGTAACAGGTAGTTGCAGCAGTTGCCCGATCGGATGAGTTGCCTGAGCCCTGTCGAATCAGGGCGCGCCAAGGATCGAACGCCCTACGGTGCTGGTGGTGGTGGTGGAGGCAATCGGTGATCGGCGAGCATCAATCAGCAGGGCGAGCATCGGCACCATCTCTCTTTCTCTTTTTCCCGCTTCCCTACACCCCGTAACCCTCTCTTTCACTGTTGTGAAACACTCGCCAGATGGAGTGCGCGCGCTCGCGACACTCTAGTAAGAGTAAGAGTGTTTCGCAGTAAGGGTCCCTATATATTGCAGAATTCAAACTCGAACACGAAGTGCACTCGAACGGTCATTTGAGTTCACTGTGCTATCGCGGCACCTGTTCGAGTTTCCCGATCATCGAACGGATGGTCGTATTCAACAATCTGGCTTCCGACAACATTTTTGCAACGGAAAGAGCCGTTCTGTTACGATAGGATAATTTCATAGATAGTTTATATTTTGGTGATGAAAAATTCAATTTGACAAATTTACATAGCAACATTTTGCGATGAATCTATGTATTTTAAGTTCCTTCACAGTTACTATCGTTATCGGAAACGTAGTAACCATCAGAAACGCGGAAATTGTCTAACAATTTCAGAAATATAATAGCAAGAATCCCACGCATATCCGAACTGCTCTTTGTTTATCAATGCAATGTTTACAAAAATCCACCAAAATGACAGCTCGTACTCAACGAGCTTGACAAGCATTCAGATTTAAACTTTTTAGCACATTTTAGCACATTTAGCACTCGAAGCTTCTCTAATTGAAAAACCGTGATCCCGGCAATCGAGTTCGCCAAACGAGTACGAGAACTTCACTCGATTCGACTTGTTTGAGTTTGATAATAGGGTGGTAAGTGTCACTGCAGTATCACTCTCTCTCTCTCTCTCGCTCTCTCTCTCTCTCTCTCTCTCTCGCTCTCGCTCGTCCACGATCGTCAAACAAGAGTTGGCCGATCGCCCAATAATCTGCGGACCAGGACCAGCGCACAGCATTGTGTTCTGCGCCCCGTGTGCCGTGATAAGTCTAAGATTAGAGAGGGTGTCGCCGCCGCCGCCGCGCCCACTTCCTCCTGCGCCTGTAGCGCCCCCGCCAGCGCACGAGCACGCTCGCTTAGCTCCCCTTCGAGAGTCGCCCACGTCAGCTGTTGTTGCTGTTCGCGCGGATCGCGTTTCGGTTCTGCAGTGTGTTTGTAGAGGTTGCCCGTCAAACCGCCGCGGGGATCGAACGACACCGACCGTGGCCACTATGGGCAGTGTTGTTAGCGTAGCCGTACGTAGCGCTCCTTTGCCCCTTTCGGTTTCGAGTTCGCCGTCAAGTCTTGTCGCACGCGCGTCGTTCTGCCGCGCACGCCGTTCTTCGCCGACGTTCTTCTACTGCAAGTGTGCGTGGCCAAAGATCGAACCCCGGGCCCCGGGCCGGGCCGGCCCTGTGAATGCTGTGTGTGCTGTGTGCTCCTGCATCCTGCGACTGCTATCTGCAATCAAATCGCTGCACCCGGACGGTGGGGGGAGCATGACATGATCGTCGCGCTGTGCGGTGCGGACAAAGGCCATCGATCAGGATCGCGCTGGCCGTTTGCTAGTTTGAGGGATCGTAGTTGTGTAAAAGTGTAAGCCTCTGCATCCGAATAACCTAATTACCCGGGCCCGGGTGAGCACCAACACAGGAAGTCCTTGGGAAGTCCAGGTCCTGGTAGCTAGCTAGCTAGGGTCGCCTGTTACTAGCTGTCCTGTAGCTGACTCTGGGGGTGGTCGGGGGTCGGTTCTTCGAGTGTCACTCGTCCGTGTGTCGTCAGAGTGTGGAGCGCGCGCACCGTACGCAAGCCGCGAGCATTTTTAGAACCGCGCCGATATTACATATGTGGTTGCCCACCGTTACATACCGTCTGCACCAAGGCGGTAAGGGTGAGCCAGGCCCGATGATCACAAAGGCGCGAGCGGAACAGACACTGAGCTAGAGTGAGAGACAGACAGACAGAGAGAGATAGAGAGAAAGAGAGAGAAAGAGAGAGAGAGAGAGAGAGAGTGATCGCCGTCGTGGTGATATTTTTCTGTCTTCCACGCCGTCGGTCGGCCGGGCGTGCCAAAGGATAACTCGATCAAGCTTGCACACACAGGCACATGCACGCGCGCACTCCGTTGTTGCCATTTTCACACGCCCCGCCCGCTCGGCGTGTCCGTCGACGGCTCGGGAGGCGCCACTCGCTCGTCTTGTCACTCGCTCTTCACCGGTCACCGTGCGCTTCTTCCGCTCGTAGATCCGCCTGGCTGGCTAGCTGGCTGGCTGGCTGGCTGACCGGCGGGTTGGTCCGTGAGGTCGTGGTCCGATTTTGATATATTTACTCCCAGCTTGTGGTTCTCGTGTGCCGTGGCCCACAACCCGCGCGGATCGCGCTTGAGGACTCCGCGGGCGGACCTGGGCGAGCCGCGAGATCCCCCGCCGAGGGGCAAGCGAAGCAGCACCAGCACCAGCATTGTCATTGGTGGTGTGATTGTTGTTTCACATTTGTCACTTTCCTACGCTACGGGTTCACTAGCGCGAAGGTTGGCCCGCTGTGCTGTACCTATTATTATGTTCGCGAATACCGTTCGCAAAGTCGGGCCGAGCAACGCGTCACGTCACTTGCACGAGAAGCTTGCGCTTGCGTCGTACAGGACACACACCCCGTCGTGGCGCAATCGGGGCCGGGGGCGATTAAAAAGAAAGCGTACCATAAGTTGTACCACCCGAGCCAACCCTTGCACCGACCGTGCGACGGCCTCGACAGCCGTCAGCTCGGCCGGCCGAAGCTTCCTGGATTCGCCCAGCTGGCCAGTCTCGATCAGCTAGGCCCTTCGCATTGACGCAGACTGATCTTTGTCGTTTTCAGTAGCGGCAGCAGCGCACTGCACACAGACTGGTGACAACCCCGTTGGGTGTGGGCCCGTTGTAGTCGTTGTAGTATTCCCCAGGTTCTCCTCCTACCTACTATAGTGTATAGTCTTCAACATTCAAGAAGTCCCGCGCTGGTGAAGCTCGAGCGACCGATCGATCGATCGCGTTGTAGGCGATCCTTGTCCGAGCCCATCTACGGGCACCCCCCACCGCACCCGATCTACCGAGGTGAAGTCCTAGTGAAGAAGCGTCAGTGAAACTGTGTGACAGGTGTGGCCGAGTGTGGCAGAAACCCGAACCCCGAGAATACGGACATAAATCACACGGGGTATTGTGTGCGTGACAAAAAAAGGAAGAAAGAAGTGATCCCTGCGCGAAACCCCGTCGTCCTGACGAGCGTCCCTTTTCGTCCATCAAATTTTGGCAATCAACAACCCACGGCAGAAGCTGCCGCGGCAAACAGGCATGTGGCCCGTCTAGGTCTGCTCGCCCGCCGCCCAACGCAGTGAGACAACGAGCCCGCACCGGCCACTACACCTCGCCCGCCCGTGTGTAGCCGTCGATGGGTAATCCAAATGGCATACATTTCAGCGCAGGGTGTCATCTCGTCAGCGTTAAGGTGAGCGCAGGCTGTCTACCTACCAATTAACCCTACACGCGCATCCAGATCCGCAGGAGTCTGGGATACTAACACATTTTGCCGTGGGCAACGCCTTTCGTTGAACTTGATTTTCAGCTGTCGAGATTTACCGTCGCCAAGTTGTGGGTAACCTGTATAAACCCTTCTATCTGCCATACGGAGCGAGCGAGAGAGAGAAAGAGAAAATGACAAGGAGTGGAGCTTGCAGACGGACCTCCATCTCTGAGGGGCTTTCACAGGGGCCACGCAAGCCACGAGCCAGGTGAACTTCTTGGTCTCGGAAGCAACAGGTATCAGTGTGTGGTTAGAGGTCCATCGTCTGCTCCTGATTTGACTCACCGATTGATCGTCAATCCGCAACGTACCGCAGCAGAAATGGAAACGGACACCTGCTGCTACTGTCAGCCGTCTACCTTACCTGTGCCTTCTTTATCCAATGCCCCGGGCGTGCGTGCCTATCTCTCATTTTCGCGCTCCTATCTCTCTCTCTCTCTCGTTCTTCCTTTATTTTTTTTCTTTTCACTGGTCTATTACTGTTGTTACTGCTGCCACTGGGCATTGCGAAAAGTTTCTTGGTCGCGGCTGGAGGAGCCAGGAATCGGTAGGATGGTGTGGGAGACCTTGGAACAGTTGGGAACTAGTCTGAGGCGGGTCGGTTCGGGTTTTTGGGCGAAATGCGAATCGAGCGGTGGCCCCGGGGGCTCAGGCCGAATGCTTCGTGACCTTATCGATTGGCAGCGGTCGGTTTTGCGTGTCGGTCGGTGGAGGCGAGGCGTGTGTTATGGTGCGCGCGCTTTGTCTAGCGGCCCAAGCCCTCACACAAGGGATCCACATGGTGGGGGGGAGGCCGTTTAACCACCGTCGTGTGTTTACTTCGCTCCGAAACCGTTACATAGTAACGCACCGGGTGCGATAGTGAGTGCACACGAGACGAGACGACTGCAAGGACCCTGTCCGAGAGGCTCCTGTTCGGTGGGCTCGCCTGGCGGCATGAAGTATTGGGTCGATCGTGGTCAAGTGATGTGAGGGCGCTCTTGACACTTCGGTCGGTCGCGTCAGTCAACAAACCGCATCTGGTGCCTGGAGTTCCTGGAAGTGGACAGTGGAAGCGATAGGTGTGCACGGGTGTGGTGATGGACAGTAGGATTGCCCAGAATCCCAGGAGCTCCCCTAGTGTCGAGGTCCGACACTAGACTGGACTCTGGACTCTCTACAGCGGGCGATGGTGGCCCCATCGGGACTACTAATCGAACGGAATCTTGTCTTCGGATCCAGTTCGGCCGTCCCCGGTGGGTCTTGGGCCAATAGTGTGGCCGTCTCCAACGTCCTCTCCGGCGGAACTCCCTCAATCAATCTCTCGACTCTGCGGAAGAATTGCAGAGGATTGCAGCCGGCCCAAGTCCAAGACACGGTTCGGGCGTTTTACTCCCAAATCCCGCCCGTCCTCGTGTGTGTGTGTGCTTCGATCAGCTGACAGGACGGGAAGCTCTCCAGCACCAGCTACTAGCGCGCTCTCTCTCTCTCTCTCTCTTTCTTGCGATTAACTCGTCCTCGTCCAGCGTCACCGTTGCATAATGGACTCTCTGGCTTCGGATGAAGTCGGCAGTTGTGGTGGATTTGGGATGCAGTTTTCCGCGGTCCGAAAATTTACTCCCGCTCCCCCTTCAAACACCCCACCACCCCTCCCCCATCGGGTTCGTTTTTTGCCGCTTTTTTCACTGTCCTTCTCTCAACCCTCTGTCAGCGAAGTTTCTATCGCTCGCTCACCATTCGTTCTCTCTCTCCTTGTGTTGCTTCTGTTCTCTCTCTCTCTCGCTCTCTCTCTCCGTCAGTCCTCGGTGCTACTGACCCACCCTTACCCCCGCACAGACTCTTACCGGGGGCTCGCCCACACTCACAGGACACGGGCAGCTGTGGCCCATTCCGCGCGTGTCTCTATCTGTGTGTGTGTGGGTGTGTGGACCTCATGCTCCACACACACACACACACACGCAAGGGCAAGTCAGGCTCGCCCCCGTGACCGATCCTTGAAGCAAAATGTGTGCGTGTCCCACGTTCGGCGGGTGACCAATAAAAACCGAGAGAAAGAAAGAGAGAGAGAGAGCGGGAGAGGGAGGGAGAGAGTGGGAGGGAGGGAGAGAGAGAGACATCAAGCCTCTTGGTCACACAGTTTGTTGGGTCCCTTTGTTCTTGTTGAAGTGCCACAGCCGCTAGGAGTTCGCAGTCCGCGCTGACCGCCAGTGTGCCGTGTGACCACCGAGAGAGTGTGTGCTACCTTGTGTATGTGTGCGTGTCTGTGTGTGTGTGTGTGCGGAGTGTGTGTGTCTCTGATCAACTCCTCACCTCACCAGCAGTCACTGGGCTGGGCTGCTGGGCTTGGGATCTCCGGCCAGACTAAGTACCGTTCGCGGCAGACACCCAGAGTCCCAAAGTTGGACCCAGAATTGTTGTTGTTGTAAGGACCACAGAGTTGTGTCGTCTCGGACACCGATTTGACAGACAGACAGAGAGATGGGTGCCGCCAGTACCGGGGCCGAGTCGCTGGAGTGCTGCAACTCCACCAGCCAGCCTCCGCCAACAGCCGAGAACCAACAGCTCGGTGCGGGGGCATTAGGGCGTGCTGGGCAACAGCAGCAGCAGGACGGCAATCAGCAGCAGTCAGCAGCGCGGGATCCGATCAAGCCCCCGAGTAGCCTGCCACTCTCCAGATCCCAGACCGATCACACCTCACGCTATCAACGGCAGCAGCAGCAGCAGCAGCAGCTAGACATTGCGAATAACAATAGCCACCAGCAACAGCAACAGCAGCAGGAGCATCAGGAGCATCAGGGCCAGCACCTGTACGTGAACCCGGTGCAGGGCTTCCTGAACTACGAGCTGTACCTGAAGCACACCCTGAGGCCCGACCCGACGGAGCACCCGGAGTATCTGAACCACCTGAACAACAACCACAGCGGCAGCCACCAGCCGCCGGCGGTCGGGAACGGGGCAACGTACACGAGCGGGGTGGTCAGCACGAAGCTGGCGCCACTCGCGACCGCCGGCACGATGTCACTGTACTCGGAGTACACGGTCGACACGCCGCTCACGCTCGACACCAGCAACCTGTCCGGGTCCTGCCAGTGTCTGT
Organism: Anopheles bellator; assembly: GCF_943735745.2. NCBI lineage: Eukaryota > Metazoa > Arthropoda > Insecta > Diptera > Culicidae > Anopheles > Anopheles bellator. Next base: position 4,096,055 of record NC_071287.1, read on the forward strand.
TCGTCCGCTACTGCCGGGCCCGTGCCAGCAGGCGTTCCTCCACCACCGCCGGCAAGGGTAAAGGGTGCAAGGGCGATCGGCAGCTGGCCACGGCACCTGGCGCGGCCGGTGCCTCATTGGCACCGGTCAAAGAGCAGGACCCGAAGCCCAAACCGGCGGGTGGTGGCGGGGGAGCTCCTATGGCCGCCAGGAATCGTGGTGGGGGGGCGGGGGGCCGTGGGGGAGCTGGGGCCACCGATACCGATCCGCTGATGCGGCGGCCCCGCCGCAAGAAGGACACCAGCGAGCAGGACCTGGCGACCAAGCAGCAACAGCCGGCGGCGCAGCCACAGCACCAGCGCCACCAGCAGCAACAGTCGACGCAGGGGGGAGGCGGCGCCGACGGTGACGATGACGGTGACCGGCGGCAGGAGCAGCAGTCGCAGCAGCGCCAACAGCAACATAAGTAATTCACTCTCTCTCTCTCTCTCTCTCTCTCTCTCTCCTGACCGGGAAATTCAACGCAAACCAACACGCACACGGGCACACGGGCACACGGTCCAACAGAACGTCGGATGTCTGCACCGATGTCCTGGCATGCACACACACTCACGCACGCACACGCGATAATTTTCATCGTTTTATGTTTTTTTGTTCCGGCCCAACGAGTGCTTAAGCTGCCTATAAGCCTGTCGATAGCGCGCGCAATATTGCACATGCATTGAAATATTCCCTCTGAAATGTTTCAAACCAACCAAGTTCCCGACAACACCATTCACGCAGAATCGCACGCTCCGTGAAATATTTCAACAATATTTGTTTCCGTGAAATATTTCAAGTGAAACATTTCACATTCACTTGATGCACGCACAACCTGCGTTGCGCCGTTCGAGGGCGCACTGCTCACGTAGCTAGGCCTGCCAGGCTGGCAGGCCTGTCAGGAGAGAGGCGCGCCCATGTTGAAATGTTGTTCAATCAGAGTCATGAAATATTTCAAAGGTCCGGTGTGTAGTTACCGGTAGAGGGCACCACTCAGGGCCATCATGGATCCACATCTCGTTTCACCTCCCGTTCCGCCTCCGGTCCTCGGTCCCCGTTGGATCTGGAATTTCAGCCGGTGGGCCGAGAACCTGATGGTCTCCTGTTACGAGAACCTGATGGAGAACCTGTTACTAGTTGGTCCGTTGGACCCCGCTTTTTTGCGCCCAACGGTGGTCGGTAGCTCAACCTACATTGATTACGAGCCTTAGGTACTTACTAACGTCCGTGTAGGTAGCGGTAACCCATCACATCCTTCACCAACCGAAACCCGCTCCAAACCGGAAAAGCCGGAGAACGGTGAAGTTTTTGGTCCGGACGTAGAGGGCTCCGATACCCCGTGGCTGGTCGGTTCACCTAATTGGCGTGCTGGCCGCGGCGATATGGCTACTAGTTATGCATAACCCCCCCATCCCCCTCCCCTTACCTACGGAGGACCCTCACGCGAGGTCGGTCATCGATCGACTGTAAAAAGAAGCGGGGGGGGGGGGGTTTGGAAACTTTTTCCGAGCTCGAGTTCGAGGCGGACCCCACCGGGGCACATAGCCTGCCAGTAGCCTCCCCCCCCATGGGTTCCCGTGCAGCCCTGCCTGCCAGCCTGTCTGTGGGTGAGGATATGTAAGGGACGTGGAGAAGCTTTTTGTTGGCCGCGCGAGTTTCTGGGCCTCAGCCTTAAAAGCATTTTGACCGCAGGGCGATGTTCCACACAAACGTTCCGGTAATCGATCCGTCGCCTACCTGGCGGCCCCAGGTTGGGGTGGTGCACCCCCAGCCCCCCTCCGTGCGGTGGGGTAACGGATACTTATCGTCACCTGACGTGACGTGTGCCATTTCGTTGCGATTCCCTAGAAACCGCCGGGGCCGCCGTTCCGACGCCATTCACCTCCCTGCCCCGACCCCTACCACACCGCACCGCACTCCACCTCCATCTCCATCTAATTTCACCTCCCGAGACACAACGACGCGCCCTCCCCCGGTGACGTCAGCCAGTGGTGTGGGGTACCTTGAACGTTGTGTTTTTTTTGTTTCACCGACTATGAAATTACATTACAACCTCCCCTCCCGCCTTTCCTACCTTTCCATCTGTCTGTGTGTGCGTGCTGTTGTTGGCGTGTTGGCCACACACCAGGGTGTTGGAGCAACGCCCGAGATGTGCCATTGTACAGGGTGGGTGCATTTAAAAATTGGAACTTCATTTGCTTACAAACAGGAAAACATCTAAATATTGTTCAAACCTTAAACTTGAAAGGTTGATTCGTGGAATTTCTTGTGTGAAAAACCATTTTGGTCCAATTTGTCCCACCAGAGTCCCGGCTGACTTGGCTTCTCTTGCACGGCGTGTGGAGGTTTTCTTGCACGACTAATTTTCAAAACTTAAATTAACGGCTTCGTGGCCAGTTACTGTCGGGAGTGGACAAAAATCGACGGAGAGCCTTGACACGTCCAAGCAAACCACAACTGTCAAAACAATGGGCCAATCACTCAAAATGGCCGAACTTGTCACTTTGTAAGTCACCCTGTGAACTTGTCAGTGACAGCAACATAATGCCACAAAAAAGAAGGTTGAATGTTTATAAACTTTCAAAAAGGAGTAATCGGCAGTTTCCAAATTCCAAACACTGGCTACCCCACCCTGTACGTTATCCTGTCCTGTGTAGCGCCGTTGTGCCTTGTTGTCGCCACGGCTTTTGTGTTGTGATTGCGGCAGTGACTATGCGTGTCTAGCGTGTGTGTTGGTGGCAATAATTAATTTTCTTACTATCCCGTACAGGGGGATCCGCTAGAGCGCGACTGCGTATTGCTTGTGTTTTTTTATTTTAATTTTTTTTTCTATGTTTAATACCCGCCCCCTTCTTTTCACACAACACAACTCGACTGCCTGCGCCTGCCACCTGCCTGCCACCTGCCTGCCACCTGCCATCAACATGTGCTCAGGAGCGAAACGAGAGCGGCATGAGAATGGCTCGGCTGTAGGCTCGGCTATAGCGCAACACACACGCATCGCAACAACCAACCTGCCACCCAGCATGACCACCGGAGGCATTCAGGCTTTAATTGTCTGTTTGTATGTGTAAATAAACGAGAAGCAGCACCACTGGGATGCTAATACTCACGCACGCACGAACATGAAACCGCTTCTGTGTGCCTGTTCTGTTGCCTATATTGTCACCTGCTTCGTCGTCGGTTGCCGCTGATCGCACCACAACCACAGCGGTTTTAGTACAACGTTTTTAGTACAACGTTTTTAGTACAACGATTTTAGTACAAAACCGTACTGGACCGAGCTTCGGGTTGGTGCCCGCATTCGCTTTACCCTATCCCCCACCCGCTCCTCACACTTGATCTACAGCCGCTCGACTGCTTCTTGGAGGCTGTAAGTATCGAACAGACGCTATCGCACCAGAGCCAGCACACCCAGTACACCAGCATTACCAGCGGCGGTGCTTGCAAGTCGTCACTAGTCACTAGTTCGAGCCGTAGTCGTAGAAGTAGTAGCCGTAGTAATAGTAGTAGTAGCAATAAGCAATAGTTTTGGACCAGCTCAGCCCATCAGGTGTGCAGGATATGAGCGGGTGCCGCATGTGCCGCCTGGAATCGCCCCGACCTCTGCCTGTGAACCCCCCGCCGGGTGCAATAAAGCTAACCTCGGAACTACGGAACTACTCTAGTACAGCCAGTTGAGAGCCGCTAGTGGGGAGGGTTGGGCCGTCGTCTGTACTAAACATGTTCTAAAACATGTGTCCCATTCAAATAAAACAAACGAACAAACCGCATTCTTACGCATTCCGTGTCGCCGTGTTTTATTATTCTAGCGATGGTTCGGGGAGAAAGGGGAGATGGTTGTTGTTGTTGTTGGCAAACAGGCCGTGTTCCGTAGGTAGGCCCGTAGGCGCCGTAGGCGGGTTTCTCAACGATTACTCGCTTCGCCTTCGCTTCATTCCGCACTCTCTTCCGTTCCGTTTCTTTCCGCTTCGTGGCCTGTTGTTGATGTGCTGTGTGCTATGTGCTTGCCCCCGGTTAGCCCTATGATGTTGTTGCTATTACTACTTCCACTACTACGACTACTACTACCACCATCCTAAGCATTCAGCCATTCGGCAACGGTTATTTTACTCGACACAAACACCACGACACCTCGCGGGCTTCCGAAGAGTTCACTTGGGGCCACCACATTCAAGATACTGAGGTGTTCAATCAGTTCGGGGTCTCGATAAGAAAAACATATTTCTGTGGTTTGATGTAAAATCCATCGCTGAAGTGAAACGGCTTCAAAAAACCGCTTCCATAGTTGTTATGACGTCATCATTTGATGAAAATCGTATGCATGGTTTTCTTTGGGTCAGGAAACAGATGTAAGTCACTGACGGGGTCAAATCTGGTGAATACGGTTCCCTAAATAATTCGAACCTTAATTCATGGATTTTTGCTATTTCGAAAAGGCCTCTTTGAAAGGGTGCATTGCCCTGATGAAAGAGGATGCTATTCTTCTGCAAACTGGGTCTTTCTTGACGAATTTTCTTTTTTAGCTAGTCTAAAAAGTTACAACAATAATCGAGTTTGTTTGTTATATAAGTTAACAAGTAATTCACTAACAAAATTCCGTTCCATTGCACACAACTTTCTGAACCCCAACATTTCGGCAAAACATTGGTTAAGCTGCTCAATGAGATGGCCAAGCCTTGTACTAAAACTCTTTCAGTCATTCGATGATGTTCCTATACGATATCCTGAAATTTGTCTACGATCTCAAGCGTTGTGTCTGTTTTTGGGCATCTTTGACGTGAATCATCTTCAGGTTTAAATTCAGAAACCCCCCCGTTTGATGTACCAATTGAAAGCAAAGAGTCCTTATAGAGTTTCGACATTCGTTCATAATTTTCCTTTGGTCTTTCAAACCTTCCAAAAATAAAGAAGTCAATCATTGCACACGATTCTTGATCTTGTCCGTTGCTTGAAAAGAACTGTGATACTTCGATGGCTAAATGGCTTATAAAAAAAAACTAAATGACCGATTGAAGTGAAACTTCGCATACGTTCATATGAAGAGTGTACTAATATTACAAAAATTAGGCCCGTAGCAGCGCCCTCTGTTATCGAGCCTCCGAACTTATTGAACACCCCAGTAAGCGTTTACTCTGTCACCGGACTTGACGATGATCCGCTGAGCCGCGCGCCTACTAAATTGCCTGGATTGCGCTTCCGTTTAGTACAACACACCCTCTGTAGCCCTCCAGGTTGCTCCCGTAGGCCCCCGCAGACCCCTCAAAAATCGCTTCCGATCGCGCAGCTTCCGGTAGGTGTTGCGCACAGTTGATTCGCCGTTCCACGTTCCGCTCTGTTGCGGTTTCTGCTTGTCGCTTCAGCCTCCTTCAGTTCTTCCTCGTTGCCTCCTCGACCAGCCCCCCCACCGACCTCCGCATCTGGCGCTTCCGAATCCAAAGACATCTGCGGGACATCTCTCTGCACTGCACTTTCTCCTTGAACTGCTTGAAACGCGCGGGCCGGGCCGGTGTTATCGATTTTATTTCCGCTCATCGTACTCACGCTCTGTCTCTCTCTCTCTCTCTCCCCTCTCTTCTCTCCCCTATCTCTCTGTCTTGCGCCCTTGTTCCTCGCGTACCTTCCGGCGTTCCGGTGTGGCGGTGGCGAATCTCCTTCGGCTCGGCGGGCACCTGCCTGCCATGAAGTAATAACAACCCCCCCCCCCCTCCACCCCCCGAAGAAGCGGAGGAAGGACCCCGAGAGACGAAACCACCCCTTCACCCGCCCACTCCGCCTAAGATATAAAATATGCAGTTGATTTCCAAATTTTCCCCCCGAGCCGATCGATTGCCTGGGTTCACCGCACCGCACCGACGGAGGAGCAGGCGGAGCGGGGCTGGAACACACGTAAAAACTTTCGACAACTTTTCGGCCCTCCCCCGTTCCTCCCCCCGCCCCCGGACAGAGCGTGTGCGTGTGGTGCGGCTTTCCTTTTTGCTTCTTCTTCTGCTTCTCTTCCGTTCGAAGTTTTGTCCTTTCGGGGTGGTGTGCTGGCACGGGGAGGCGTGGGGGTGTCGCCACTACGGGAAATCGCCACCGTCCCCTACCGACCGCCACCCGTAAACCCCTCACTCAATCCTGGATATTGCGCTCGTTCTCTTTACGTCTTTCTTTGTTCTGTCTTTTCCTCTCTCTCTCTCTCT